>NW_027280043.1:0-200000 GCF_046629955.1 Centroberyx affinis
TATATTATTTTACATATATTTTGTAACTACCACTACCAACAACTACCAGAATTGTTATATAATCAAAGTTTACACTATTGTTATTGTTATATTTTGTAAATATATATTTATATATTTATATTTATTATTATTATGATTTACATATTTATTTATATTTTTTTATTTTATTTATATTTATATGTATATATTTATATATTTATTTACATATATTTTGTAACTACCACACTGAACCAATACATACATATACATATAAAGTAAAAGAACAAAAGACCAATTAACTCGTTCCCTATTTTGCATTCATAAATACAAAAGAACCTTTGTTCGAAATTGTTAAACTGACAAATAATAAATCAGTAATAATAATTGTATTGAAATCTGGCAACCTAACATTTAAATGGTTGTGAAAAAAGTATTCAAACATTGTAACATGTAAAAAGATAAATCACTGACATAAAATACAATTCAGAATTGATTGTTTTCATTTGTGTAGTCACCAAATAGCTTGTTTGTTTTACTTCTAAAATCATAAACTACGGTAGGTTGGATCCTGGGAAAACTGCTGATAGAAGACCCCCCCAAAGGCAGCATCATGAACCAATTCCTGTATCTTGATTTTGACAAAGGATAGTTTCTCTGGGGTGAGTCTCCTCATGCTGGGGGCCAAGCTGGAGAGAAAGGTGGACACCTCATCTGTCTGCAGCTCCTGCGAGGCCTGAAGCTGCTGTCGCTCTCTCTCTCGCTCCTTCTCTCTCATTTCATCCCTTGCTTCTCTCCACTGGAGGTACCTTGCTGGAGGTACCTTACTCTCTGCCTGCGTCTTTCTTTTGGCACCGCGGCTACCTGAAGGGGCTGAGCTGTCCTGCCTCTCAGTCTCCACACTGTCTCTCTCCCTCTCTGTCTGTGTGCTGTCCTCATCCTCTATTTCATCCTCCTCCTCGTCATCATCATCCACCTGAATATTACTATCTGACCTGTTGAAAGTAGGCGTATCTGAGTTATGAAATGATATTGTGCGGCTCAGGGTTCGAGTTATAATCTGAGCTTTGTGGGGGTCTCTAAAATAACTAATGGAGATAAATAAATAATAGCCTAACGGGTGCGCTTTCCGTGAGAGTGAGCGAGCGAGCGAGAGAGAGAGAGACTTCACTGCTCATTACATTGTCCAACACTTTCACAGACACACACAGACAGCAGCCCACTTTTTTTTTATCATGTCACATGCGGCGCACGCACCCCATACACACAACAAACAAACAAATGGTGGTGAAGTGCAGCCATACTGTCATTCACGAGAGAATATGGTGCGTAGTTCTTTTGGAAAACATGTTTCTTTTAGCCTAATTATCTCGTTAACGTAAATAATACTCATTACATTGAAAAATGCATTATTTGTGATTAAAATAATGGTTGTTGATAATGTATTAGCGACCCCCACAGATGTATGATTTTTTTCCCACTGGCTCCCACATAACTCAAACCCTGGTGCGGCTATTAAATTGCACTCTGCTGCAAGCATCATCATTGCTGTTGTACATTTCTGGATAGGCTAACCTTCTCTTTGTTGTGGAAGATTTCAAGAAGGACATTGCTTCCATGTATTCCCACTTCTTTGTCCTGCTGGCCCCCTGTCCACTTCTGCCCTGTTCGTCTCTCTTGTTGCGGACATATCTGTCCCGCAGGTTACGCCACATTTTCTTCACTGCTTGAACTTATTTACAAAACAACTTACTTACAACTTACTTATACAAAACAAGGAAAATTAATAACTTAGCTATCGCTAAGCTAGCTTAGCTATAACTAGAGCACAATCACTACTGTCTAATCTTTCGTACATCCTTTGTTTTGCGATCATACCTACCATCCCCAATTCCAAGCTGTTCTGCAATCACCTGCCACAATCTGTCTTTAAATTCCGCATCTCTGTATTCTTTACTTTGTTTGTCATAAAGTGCTTTGTGCTGGGAGACGAAGTGAATCAGCTTATCAGATGCCATTTTGGATGATGAATAACAACAGTACGGTGGCTCTGAGTGGTCAAACAACTCTCTAAAGGCTTTTGACGGATGCGAAAAAACACAGAAAATCGAACCTGTTCCAAAAACTTTGACGGAAAAAAGTTTCGGAGTCGGTGTGTAAACATGATTGACACAACGTGAGGTCGTATTTGTTTTTAGACGTGCGACAATTTCGGACGGAAAATACGGACTTGGTGTGCAAAGACCTTAAGGGCCAGAAAGTGATTTTTGTAAAATGTAATGTAACCTTGTCTGTGTGATGTCCACCCCACCCCAGCTGAACCCGGGTCATGTGTGTGACACGTCAGCTGCAGCACAGACACAACCGACAGAGGAGCAGGACGACCTTGACTACACCACCGTCCACTTCTCTACAGCACAGCCAGATCTGATCTGGCTGTGAGGAGGAGGAGACTGTCCAGTATGCTGCTGTCAACTTCAAAAGACCCCAAACTGATCCTGGGTGAGCCGGCCTTCACATTAAAGCTGAATGAACCACCAAATTGGCACACTGAGAGAGCTATGGGTTATGAGATTAAAAATGCATGAGTTTTAAACAATGTCCAAGATTTTTATAGATTATAACCATTTTATTACCATTGCATTGCAGCGTTCTGTTTGTTTGAACCCGTTTCTTCTTATCTTCAGAATGCAAAAATGTATTTGTTTCCCTCTCAGAACCAGAAGCCAGGAAGCTGATGAGGATCCATCTGAGCTGTACAGCACAGTCCAAAAACCCTACACAAACCCCAGTTTCTGAACACAGCACAACTCTCTGGTCTATTATTAAGACATGGTGTTATTCAATCTTTATTTAAGCAGGTAGCCACAATGAGATTAAAATTCTGTTCCTCAGGATAGACCTGGCCAAGAAGGCAGCATCATGACAACCATAAAAGTTAAACCTATAACCATACAACAGTGTACATATGTAAAGCTCTTGTGTGAAACCACTTAGCTTCATGTTTTTTTGTTCCTGCTTACTCAACACAGGTCAGCTCTTTAAAGCATTTACCTGTTTCCAAAACCTAACTTCACTTGAAGCAAAGGAATCAAATTCTGCAAAGTATGAGTTACTGCCATAGATTGTAAATATATTAACACTTCACTGTGTGTAATTTATGTATATTGTTGAGATGAAATACGGTGACTTGTTTATGCGACATATTTTTCAGAAGCCCATTTCATTAAGTAGTAATAAAGACTCTTTTGCTTATTTCTCACTGACTCCCTGCTCTTTGTCACTCAAGGTAGTAGTATAAAATAAACACTAAAATCAATAAATTTTGAATTAGGATCCGGTTGATGGATTGCTGTTGACATATCTTGGCGATATTGGCGAGATATATTTTATTAAAGGGTCTGTGTGTAATTTCTGGCCCAGTGCTGCCCTCTATCGTTCAGAGTTGTCATGACAACAACACTCCGCCCTCCGTAGAGCGAGATCGTCATCAGCATGGTGGGCAGGTTGGACTGTTCCAGAACAATGAACGTTCAATCATCAGGGTGACCAAATGTCCCGATATGTCCCGCATTTTAAATGGATTTATATAAATAAATGGAAGAAAATTTAAATAATTAGCCTAAATAAAATAACGTACACTGTAACCGATTTTTGTAATTTAAACAGTATCTTACTGTAATATGTACAGTAGGATACTGTAAAACTTGTATACAGTCTATTACTGTAAATAGCAAAGGATTATGGGAAAATATTTGGTCACTTCTATAATCCTTCTCTACTATAAATCCATTTACAGTAGAAACCTGGCCACGAAAAACTCTCCCTTGCCATTGGTCAGCTTTTCGTGCCCACAAAAAAAATGATGCGAGCAATGGCAAGGGAGATTTCTTTTCAAGTTTTTTTTTAAACTGTTTGGTGGAAGTGGCGGTAAAGGACAAAAAAGAAAAGACGTATTACCGGTAACCCAACAAAAACAAGTAAATTATTTCTATTATTATTTTATGTAAAACTGAGACATTTTCAAATGTAGTCACTTCTAGCCAAGTTGACTTGCTTTTTTCCCACTGTCTTACAGTTCTATATTGTAACCTTAGCTATTAGCTGTTAACCAGTGTGTAACCTACGTTAGCTAAGATACATAAAGGTTATTAGCTAGTTATATAACACTGGTTATTGATATCCACAAAATATTATTCAAATATTAAACAAAATATTTGTAATTATTATTTGGTCATTTTATCCACTTGTATAACGTTAGCGTAAAACAGGTTAAATATTTTTTGAGTGTTAATGACTGTACGTGCCTTATGTTAAGTTAGCTAATCAGGAGGAGTCTTTGGTAACGTTAACAGCAACCTAACATGAGTGTCTGGAGCAAAGTGAGTTAGGCAACACCCTTGTTAAACGCAGAGTTTTTTAACAGTATTTTCAAGTGCATCTTTAGTTTTTTAGTTACAAGTTTGTGGTCTGGATCGTGTCGGCGACGTTGGAGGTGTATTTTAGAGCCTTTTCTGGCTGTTGGCCGGATGGTCAGTGGTTGCCATGGTGTAACATCAACTGGTGAGTAAGTTAACATCAACTAAATTAGCCAAAGTAAACGTTAAACAGACAAACATAAGATAAAGAAACTGGTGATTTAACCAACGTTATTTGACTCTACTTTAATGTTAAGCCTCTCATAGTAGATAACATTATACCGTTAACAGACTACGCTTCAACTGATGACGCCGTGCTCACGGCATTCACAGCTGATGGTTAATATTTCTCAAGCAACTAGTTTTGCTCATTACAGATAAGATATGGTCACTCTCAATACCCTTGTTAAACACAGAGTTTTTTAACAGTATTTTAATTGCATCTTTTGTTTTTTATTTTCAAGTTTGTGGTCTGGATCGTGTCGGCGACGTTGGAGGTGTATTTTGGAGCCTTTTCTGGCTGTTGGCCGGGTGGTCGGTGGTTGCCATGGTGTAACATCAACTGGTGAGTAAGTTAACATCAACTAAATTAGCCGAAGTAAACGTTACTTAAACAGACAAACATAAGATAAAGAAACTAGTGATGTAACCAATGTTATATGACTCTATAGCTACAGCAAGGCATGGGAGGCCACGTTCAAATGGGTCAGATGTTTTGCTGAGAAGGTTTTGGGGAAGAGAGGGACGCAGCGGTCAGGGTTAGTGGGAGGTTGAGTGTTGTGTGTAGCGGTCTGCTTACACACTCATCAATAGGGATGTGGTGCTGTTGGGTGTTGTGTGTGTGTGTGTGTGTGTGTGTGTGTGTGTGTGTGTGTGTGTGTGAGAGAGAGAGAGAGAGAGAGAGAGAGAGAGAGAGAGAGACAGATATGAAGTTTGCATTTTGATGTTTGCACTCCAAATATTTTCTCATGCCTCCCTTTCTCATTAAATATAAGTCTACTTTCTTCAATGCATTATCCTTTTAAGGGGGTTGCTGTTAATGTATTGTTTTGTCTTTGTATTGCATTGGTGTTTATATTGCGTATGTTGTATGTGGCTTCTATAAAAAAAATAATAAAAACTATAAATCTTGAGAGAGACAGAGAGGAGAAAATCAACATGGCTGTCCTACAATTTGGTCATTTGGATTTGGTCACCACACACCCAGACCACAACATTTAGGTATATTTCTCTTTTTCTAGCATGGTTGTTATATATTTAGCCATTATTTGCACACAGACAATTCTCCGGTGGACCTTCATGAAGGTGCCAGCTGTGGTTGACTGATTTGTGATGCAACTGCAAGCCTCAATTGTTCTTAACAACAGGCTAATTGGATACAGCTGACCCTGCTGGCTTGAAACGACGCGCTCAGCAGCTCAGAAACTGAATTATGCCACCAATTTCAAAAAAAAGGAGTGATTAAAAACATGTCTCTCATTTTCCTTTCTTTCTTTTTTCAGAAGATGTTATCATGGCGGATAGGAAAGGAAAATCAAAAAGGAGATGTCTTGAAGGTCCCTTTTTTTGCTCCTAGACTGCAATGAGATCAGTGTGGTACAAAAAAAGATATTATTTGAAGATATTATATTAATGTTTCTCGTTTTTTTCTCCTGAGCAACAAACTTGAGCAGTCGCAGATCAGACCTCTGTTGATCTATACAAGAGACCTCAAAAAAGTCTTAAATGATGCTCAATTTAGCACGATTTTTGCATCTCAAACTTTACTCAGACTTATATAAAAGTGAGGTCTCTATATAATCTCATTTAATTCCCATTTCAGACCTTTAGATACATCTCAGATTGGACTCGGTCTGATCTATAAAAAAGGTCTCCACACAGTCTTGAATAGTTCTCATTTCAGCCTGTTCATGTGTTTTAGATCTGACTCTGATAACGCTAATTGCATTGAAGCTGCCGTAATTTGATGTTTTCCTAACTATTTAATAGAATAAACCCTGTTTAAATAATGTAAACCTTTGTTAATGTTGGCTGCTCCGAAAGTTGTATTTACCGTCGCCATTTTTGTAACGTTATAACAAAGTCTACAACGAAAAGGTGTAGAAACTTGCTAAAACTTTATTTTTTTCAACTCACCTTGGAACTGCTGCCAGCCAACTGCCTGCCACTGTCTTCTTCTTCTTCCTGGCTATTACCGGTGTTTATATCCTTGTATGCTACCACCATCTGTCTACTGGTTTCAAGCAAGTGTGTATGCGGCTTGACGTTGACATGTTGAGTGATTGTCCAGAATGAAACTCGACCACCTCATGGTATACAACTGAATCTCGAACGCCCTTGGACACACACCAACGCTGAACTTGACCCAAAGACTGCAAAAAACAAAAAAGACCGCGGCAGTGGCAGAAGTCAGTTGGAAAAATAAAGAGAAAATTGGTGCAAAGTCGAGGAAAAAGGTAGGCTAAGTCAAAAATACCACATGAATATAGTTTGTTAAAGGTTCAAAGTAATTTACAGAACGTTAGAACATAGTTTGAGTGGCATTAATTACATTTTAAAAGAAAAGAGAATGCAATGCTGTTAGCTTACTATGCTAGCTAGCTAATGGCTTCTCAGTCAGGCAGCACTCCATTGTACTCGGAACTCGGAGAAAAACGACTTCCAACACGGAAAAGTGCAGCAGAACGGTTGTTCAAGTCGGAATTCCCAGTCGGAAATTCAGGAAAGATTCTTTCCGCATGAGTTATCCGACATAAACACAGCTGACGTCACAGCATCGATCTGTACTTTATAAAACTTTATTTTACTTGATCTGTAGTTTTTGTGTTATGAAAACGTGCAGTTTATATTTGTAACGTAATTCAGTTGACTTGTGCTTCGTTACTAGGTGGAGGTCTTTGCTGTATGAACTAGCCTGATAACGTTACTAGAGCTGTCAGATAGCTACCGTTAACGTTAATGGGTAAAGGCTGTTGCGTCCATGTTTCCCGAGAAGACGCACTGGAACACATTTAGATCGGATTGGAATGCACCATTATTTAGCCAACTTTACCTAACTTGCTAAGGGTTCTACCCTGATACCCGTACGTAGTTAGTGACCCGGTTGCCTTCTTGCCATGTTAGCCAAAAGCTAATGTGCGATCTTGGCTATTAATTAATATGTCTGCTACTTTTTTTTTGTTTTTAATTTGTAATTTCGATGTATTGCTGTTACTGATCCACAGTGTGAAAGACCCAGCTGGGCATGGTATAAAGTTAAAGGAGTTGCCTAAAAGACAGCGCTGCCCACCAAAGAAAATGAGGGACAATGAACCAGACCCTAGCCAAAATGACCAGGGTAAGTCTGTGTGGTTTAACAGTTTTACTATGTATTTATATTTAGTAATTAAATTGTTTAATTGCAACCCATCCGCATTGTAATGCCAAGTGTTTGACCATGTGCCAATTAGGGCAAGAGTTTTAATTTCAACCATATACTACACTCAGTAGCATAAGAGAGTGGGCAACTGGTGAAGTCAGCTGATGTGGTCATTGGTTAAAACAGATTTTCAAATACTACTATGTGTGGCGGGGTGGCGATATAAGCAAACAGAATATAACTAACCCGACAACGCCACCTGGGGAGTTTCACCCCAGGAAGTATACTGAGGAACCTGGACTAATACCTCGGTCATACACAGGCTACACAAGTTCGATAACTAAAGTAAGACAGAGACGTGATTCCAAAAGAAATGCAAATTTATTGAATAATTAATGACTGGAAGGGTCTGTGGAGAGGATGGGTTAAACACAAATGAAAAAAAAATCAAACCTATGTGAAAGGAAGTAACAAAATATTTATTACAATAATTTAATTAATGTCTAACAAATGCAATTCTTTTACTAAAACACTTCCAGTACTTACGAAGGGGAGCGTGGGCTGAGGCCAGCAATGGAGAGGCAGACTAACTGAGGGCGTGTCCAGGGGTGCAACCACTTACCTACCACACGTGTATTCACTGCAAAACAGCAATCACAGCAAAAAGGTGAAAAACAGTGTCCCAGTGCTCTTTTACCAGTACAAACTTTGTGAAGGGAACCGCACCAGGGTGTCGAGCCTCTCCAACCAGCCAGCACTCTGCTCCCCTATAAGGAGATAACAAATATACTAGATTACTCGAACATAAAAAGGTCATTAATAACAAACCAGTTGGCTCTCACTAAAAGTACCAGATACAACTGGCAACGAGATAAAACAACCAAGTCAACACACATACACAGTAAATACAAAACTATAGAGGCAAAACAGCAGCTGATAGAGACCTACAATACAAGAGGCACATTAGCAACAGGTCTATAACACTATAATAACCATTACCTCGGGTATTTATCGTACCCTACTTACCCCTAACTACAGTGACCAATACCTTGACGAAATGTGCGCTGGCTACGCAGACTCAGGGTGGTAAGAATCCACAGCACCCAAGGGCAGACAGGAACTATAGCAGATAAGATTGATCAGTTGCAGTACCACTTCACATGTGCTTGGTGCACAAACAGTTGGAAAACCTACCTTAATTCACAAATCTCAGCCAGCAGACACCAGTACGACCAGGTAGACCAGGTAGACAGGAGACTATTACAAACAAAATAAAACTCAGTCATTGAGTACATAGAAACACCCTTAAACAACCTCATGACTGCATCACCTACCTCAGAGTCACAAAGAGGGGCCAATATGGCAACCAACAGGCAGAGAAAAGGAAAGGCAGCCATGATGCCACAGCTGCCTTAAATACCCTGACAAGCTAATTGGAGGGCTGGACCAGGGAGGAGTCAATCTAGTGCTGTGGGGGGGGTGTCGAGAACTAAGAGGGAATACTGCATTAATATTGAAACAAGTGTTCCTACTACATATGCAAAATATATAGCACCCCAGTGTTTCCCACAGAATTCAAATGTATTTGTGGTGGTAGGTTGAGTTGGCGGGGGGGATGATGATGTGATGTGTTTTTATTCTTGTATTCTCTTATATTGTCAATATAGGCTATTATCAATAAAGGATCCCATTACCTGGATGACTGAAAAATTATCTAATGTACTCCATTTTAAATAGTTCCATTTGTCAAACAAATAACTGACCTGTATATAAGTGCTCCCTTTCAAGTACTATGTGTCAAAGATAACATAACTTAAAAATATACAGTGCTACACTGTTCTGTTTGTTGCTTGCTTTTGTCTACAAGGTACAGAAGAATAGAAACGAGGCTCCTTTTACAAAGAAATCAGCTTTCTGCCTCTCTGCCCTGCTACATCTCTCTGCTGTCAATTTCACCTGTATCTTTACATCATTAAATCACTAGCCTTTCACATTACACATCACATTACATTATCTACTCTGGTCCAGACGGTCCCCTGTCCTCCACAGGACGAGGCCTTTTCCTTCTTTGAAAATATTTTTCGATATTAATCTGGATTGAGGGAGCAAACATTCCGAGTCAGAGTTAAAAAGTTAATATTAACGTTATCAGTCCACTCAGTGGATACTGACTAGCAGCTAGGCTATACAGCGTGCTAATCTCGGAAACCGAGCTGTATTCCGAATAACGTTAATAACTGTTAGTTCTTCTTTTTGGGAATTCAGCCCCCCGTCTTACTGGCATGGAATAAAAAATATCCCTCACGCCCGTGTGTGTAATGCAAGGTTCACAAAACTAGTGGTGGAGAAGAAGAAAATGAAGTGCTGTCCAGTATCAGTATGTTGATTTATTGCCTGTCTATTGTTTTTTTTTGTTTTTTTTGTTCAAATTCAAGATTCAAGATTTTACAAGGGTTTAATTATGAAGACTTGTGAAAATTATGATGAGCAAACAACAATTTGTTTGCTATGTTCCTTTGCTCCTTTAAAAACAAGAGATTTTCAGTAATACATGTGATTTCTTGGGAACTCCTTGTAGTCCATCATTGTTTTGTCAACTACTTGTATATTGCATTGTACAGTTCAGAGTAGTAGGAGGAGGAGGAAAATGAGCAATAGGCCTAGTTGTTGTGGTAGTATTGGTGGTAGCTGTAGCAGTAGTTGTAGCAATAGTAGTGTGTTTGTAGTGTCACCTGACACTACCCACCTGCCTACATATATCCTATCTGTGTGAAGCATTCCATACCCCCTAGCATCTACATAAATTGCAGTAAAGACATAAAAACATACACAAAGTAATAATAAAATAGGTCACCAGGGTAGTGTCAACATGCACACTGCTGAAAGATTTCAGGCTGTGATATCTTTTCATGTGAGCGGTTTTTAATGTTGAGATTTTGATAGTGTGTAGTCTTTGCCGACAAGATGACTTTTTGATTACATTAGGCAGATATACTGACATTTAATTTAAAGTTGTAGGGATTGTCATTGTGTTGCAAATCCTTACAGTATGTGAATCATGTCTTTATCTCTGTTCCAGACAGTGAGCAACTTCAGGCTCTCCAGGTCTTCACTGACAGTGTTGGGGAACTCAAGTAGGGATCCAAGAGTGACATTACAAGCTCCAAAGTTGGACAGCAGGAGCTCTTCTCAGGCAGTGGCCTCTTCCTGTCCTCTGTTCGACTGGCAGCCATTCACCAAGAGGCAAAACAGGACTGCCTTCACCTGTTCCACCTACTGACCAGTTCTTCACACCAGAAGATTGTACCAACAGTGTTGCGTTTGGAAAGCATGGCAAAGCTCCAGGAGGGAAGACGATGTTGGACCAGTCAAAAGTCAATGGGATTATAAGTACTATTTTCTCATACATTTGTTAGAGTTTTGTAATGTATATTCCGCTAATTTTTGAAGTAACAGATGAATGTACTATGCTAAATTAAATTTTCATGTTTCCTTAGGAGAAATGCTTGAGGTTAGTTGGAGTAACAATATGTAGCTACCTATAACAATATTTTTGTTGTTTAGAACAATTTTGCTTTTGCTCACATAAACTGCTAAACTAACCACTTTCACAGTCAGTTGAAATGTGTTTCTTTGCACATAAAGAGGCTAGTTCATATAGCTGATTGAATTTTCTCTGTCTGCAGCCTATGTCATGCGGTGTGCTACGTTGGATGGATGGACAGCGGTGGAAAAAACAAAGATAAAGAAGGCCATCATAAACAAGTGCCGCATGAGGGCCACAAGACATAAAGGTCAGGAGTCTCCCCCAAGGGTGTGATTTGTAGTCCATGCCAGTATTTTTGTTTTGTTTTATTTTTTTGGTTTGTCCCTATCACAGTAATTTGGACACTCCACTTTGAAAATATTTGAAGACTGGTTTCTTCCATAACAATCCTATTTTTGATTGTACACTTTGCTTTAACAGTGTTTAGGAGGTTTTATTGGATTCTTCCATATTGGCCCTTTTAGGGTATAGGGGTTGGGCATGCCTTCAAAAAATTAAATAGTGGTTTCTTAACATGGGCCCTTACATTGTAATTTGTGCTCATTTTTGAAGATGTTCATAGTAGTGTCTGATATACTGGTTCTTTAATAATGGTGATTTGAATACCCAAAATGTGACGTCAGTGCCCTTCTTTCGTACTGCCCTGTCAGCTCCATTGTAGAGATGGAGATTCTCAATCTCAGTCAAAGTACTAAGTGTAGCATTTTTACTTTTTTTTATTTTGATTTAAAATTTAAGAAGGCTTATGGGTGTGTTATGTGTATATTGACTTATTAACAATGCCTCTTGGAATTAATATTAATAGTACATTTGCAATTTCAGTCTGACGTTAAAAAAAAAAAAAAGTTGACACTTTTCTAACACATTCACCCGTATAGGGTAGTTTTATACATTCTGCTGTCATGTTTCAATGTTTAGATAATGTTGACAATGTTGATTAGATGGTTAAGCCACTTGCATACTGGCCCCTAGTGTTATGGATAAGTTGTTTCCCTCATAAAGGATCAAATGGGTAACTTATACACTTTGCTTCAATAATGTTCAAGGATAGGCTTATTTTTTTTCTTTGTTTTCTCTTTTGTAACTCAGAGCCTATTTAAACTTTGTCTGACATGATTTTTCCACATTGGCCAGGTAAGGTAAATTTCCACTGCGGTGGACAAAGTTCTGTTCTATGATGAAGACTAGTACAGGCCATAATTTCATCACTTTAGTAGTGAGCAACTTGCAAGCAAGTGCTAAAGCAGTGAGATTATGGCCTGTACCAGACTACATCATGTCAGAAAAAGTTTAAATAGGGTCTGAGTTAATTTTTAAAAAAAAAGTAAACCTATTTTTTTTTTTTTTTTTTTGTCCATAGTTGGGCCATAGATTGTAATTTGTACATTTTAAAAATGTTGTTTTCCATACTGGCCCTTTCAGGGCATCTTGCACTGTGTGGACATGCGTGTTTAACAATTAAAAATAAAATGTGATAAGGAAGTTAATGAATTGTCTTTTATTGTAAAAGGTTGTAATTAATGTTTTTTGACTGCTGTGCGAGAAACGTTTGAGACATTTGCTGTATAGCTCCATTATTGGTCCAAGTGAGAAACACAGAGTCATGAAAGAGATTTAACCTAACCAATAGAGAGATCTCCCCTACTTCTCATTTATCTCTGACTAAAATCTCAAATTTGACACCTCAACAGTGTCTCCCATTTCAATGTCTCCTCTTTGGCTGTCTTATTTCTCCTAAGGCATTTTTAGGAGAAACAAATGTGACAAAAGTGAAACTTAAATGATTCACAAATGAGAATCACAATTTTGTCTCCTGAGCAAAAGAGGATGTTACATTGAGAAACAAGTGTTTCCTCTGGGTGGGGTGTTGCTTCTGTGGGTGCTACAGATACGGCTCTCTCTCTTTTCTATAACTGACTGATATTAATCAGTTAATCAGCTTGCAAAACACCAAAGCTTATTTCTGCTATTAAACTTGGTGATTTACCCGCATGCTGCTTTCATGCATGTCAATGATGTAAAGAGGAAGGAAGCCTGCTCTTTTTTTACCAGCTTGTTTCTCTCCTGTCTACAAAAGTCAAGCACAGAAGACCACATCCTTCTCCACTGTAAGTTCTATCAGAGAAATTGTGTTTTAATGTTTTGTTTTATGGCTTATTGCTTAAAATTTGACAGCCATTTAAAAAGTTATCATGCAGGATTTAATATTTCAGAGAAATTGCGTTAATACTTTGTTCAATGACAAGGGTAATGATAGAGTACAGTAGACGGCACATTGTCAGCTAAATATTAGTAGAGTTTTGTTTTTGATGTGACTAACTGATATATTTCTCATGTTATGTCCATTATCTCCCTGCTGATGTGTTTTAACGTCTCTGAAGCCTCGACAGAGAGAGGAGAGGACCAGCTATGAGTTTTACAGCGGCAGCAAGTGGATTCATTGTGTTCCTTCTGTCTGTGTCAGGTATTGTATAATTACATTTTAATTTTAGGCATTTTGCTGGCATACTATGTAAGAGCAACATACAGAGAGTGTAAGGGTAGAATAAGCTTAAATTCCTAGCTGCCTAGATTGCATTATATTTACTATTCAAAGCATCAGTCAGTACAATAAGTACAGACTCTATTTTCTTTCATGCATCTCTCCCTTCTCATTATTTATGTTCTACCT
This sequence comes from Centroberyx affinis, assembly GCF_046629955.1. Lineage (NCBI taxonomy): Eukaryota > Metazoa > Chordata > Actinopteri > Beryciformes > Berycidae > Centroberyx > Centroberyx affinis. The sequence goes on from NW_027280043.1 coordinate 13,971, forward strand.
TTTATCCTGTTCAGTTAAACTGCCTCATGGTCCAATACCCTGCCTCAATCCACATAACTAACTGTAGAAGGCATGTGTACATCTTCCACTGTCCTTTACACTGTAAATTCATAATATGTATGACTGAACATACAGTTTGTCTGCCCTAAGCCTGTGTTCGCCCTGGCTTAACCCAGACTGACATTATAAACATCAGAAACTTTATATATATAGCGCTTTTCAAAATAGAAGTTACAAAGTGCCCAACAAACAGGAAGTGAAAAAAAGGGGGGAAAAATAGTTATGCAGAACAGGTCCCATGTTTTTACTTCATGAACTGAATACAACAGTGAAGTACTGCTGCTTTACTTCTCCACCCCTGAGAGAAATTGTTTGGAAAATGTATTTTTCAGAATTTTCTTTCCCTTTCATCAGCTGTCAGAACAGAACGTGATCTGGCAATTGTCTGTTTGGAAGATGTTTGTTACATTTAAGACACACTGTAGGCATTTGGTCGACACCTTTAACCCCAGTGACTTCCAGTGAGTGCAACAGCAGGAAGCGTTTAAAGGAAAATTACTCCATACAGCTCATGCAGCATAATCCAAATCTTCTGTGGCCAAATGATCACACTGAGTGGAAAAGACGGATATTTACACCATTATTTAGCGCAAATCTTCACTACAGCTGTTGTTTGCAAAAACGTTCATGCTTGCACACTCCCAGATCTTGCGTGTTCACGCTCTGCTAAACAAGAACATGCAACCTGCTACGTTTACTCTGCTATGCAGTGTAAACATTGAAGTGTGTAACTATTCCGTTTGAATGGAACTATTCCATAAAAGCCACAGCAGCCAGAGATAATATAAACATCAAACAAAAAGTTCGGAAATTTGTGTTTGGTAGATTATTTCTCTGTTGTAACAATGCTTCTTGGCAATACATTTTATACCGTTGGAAAGCCTGTTTATTTCCCTTTTAAATGGTGCCTCATTTGTAAGGAACATGCATTTGTGGGATGAGCAGCACAGCTGAGTATGTGGGTTGCGCTCATGTAAAATTTGCCAAATCTTCTCTGCCAATGCCAAACAGCTTATTCTGCTGTTGCTATTGACTCTTGTTTGGTGTTGTTTGGTGGATTGGATGATTGAAGTCTATCAGTAACAAGGAAGAAACAAGACATATTGGCAATTTTACAATTTATTCATTTAACAAACAGTCAGGAGCCTCAGTAGCGTGTGGAAGAACCATACACAGCCACAACAGCCTGGCACCTCCTCCTCATGCTGGTCACCAGCCTGGTCACACACTGCTGTGGGATGGCATTCCACTCCTCAACCAGGATTTGTCGCAAGTCAGCCGACGTGGTTGTGTCGGTCACTCTAGCACAAACAGCACGCCCAAGCTGATCCCATAAGTGTTCAATTGGGTTGAGGTCAGGACTGTTGGCAGGCCAATCCATTCTCTCTACTCCCAAATTCTGGAGGTAGTCTCTGATAAACCCCGCTCTGTGGGGGCGAGCGTTGTCATCTTGGAGGATGGAGTTCGGTCCCAGACTGTGGAGATATGGGATTGCCACTGGTTGCAGAATCTCATCTCGATATCTCTCTGCATTGAGATCGCCTCCAGTGATGACAAGCCTCGTTTTTCCAGTGATGGAGAAGCCGCCCCACACCATCACACCGCCTCCACCAAAAGGTGTTACTCTATCGGTGCAGCAATCAGCATAGCGTTCTCCCCGTCTTCTCCACACTTTGATCCTACGATCCAACTTCCGTAGGCAGAATCTGGACTCATCGCTGAACATAACGTTCCTCCACATGTTCAGGTTCCAGTGCAGGTGCCAATCAGGTACCTGATTGTCAGCACCTGGGGGTACCGGAAGCTCAAAACAAGAATCAATAGCAACAGCAGAATAAGCTGTTTGGCATTGGCAGAGAAGATTTGGCAAATTTTTCATGAGCGCAACCCACATACTCAGCTGTGCTGCTCATCCCACAAATGCATGTTCCTTACAAATGGGGCACCATTTAAAAGGGAAATAAACAGGCTTTCCAACGGTATAAAATGTATTGCCAAGAGGCATTGTTACAACAGAGAAATAATCTACCAAACACAAAGTTCCGAACTTTTTGTTCGATGTTTATATTCCTGTGTCTCTAGAATGATAAAATATTATAGTCAAGCCTTACAAGATGCATTATTCAGTTCTACTTACAGTAGATAGATGCATGATGAGGCTGCAGTAGATCAGCACTTGTTATTCCGAGGAATTTGAAGCTTGCCCATGTTCCCTTTTCCCAAAAGCATCTTGGTACAAAGATCCTCTTTGTCTCATTGGCGATGTGAGTGCCAAAGTGGCTTTGGGAAATGTAGTCCAGGTCTCTGGCAGGTTCACATACTGCAGCAGCTCCACTACAGATGAAAGTCTATCCTCTAATGATTTTATGAATCTGATTCTGGTTTCTGATGTGCTCTGTGTTACAGTGGTACAGGGTCAGCATGGCTGGGGAGTGACTTACACTTCTACTGAGATCTGTGCCTTAAAAGGATCAACAGTGGACATACGCTGCACCTACAGATACCCAGCCTACAGAGGTGGCCTTACTGTCACAGTTGAAAAAACATTCTGGTTTACTAAACAGGAGGGTGATGAACCTGTGGATCTGAAAACAGACTCAGAGTATGAAGGTCGTGTGCAGTATCATGGTCATCAGAAGAACTGTATCCTGAGAATCACAGATCTGAGAGAGACTGACTCAGCTGTGTACAAGTTCAGGTTCATAACAAACCATCCAACAGGGAAATATACTGGTTCACCTGGAGTCACTGTGAATGTCACAACAGGTAACATTTTTTATCAGATGATTTGTTAATTCAGTTCCAGATCGTGTTCAGCATGTAGGAAATTCTGTTGGACCCCCCGTGTGTGTGTGTGTGTGTCTCTGTGATTGAAGGTTTACTCTCCAATGACATTTCTGTTCCATGTTCACAGATCCAGATCTCCAGGTGCAGCTGACCACATCCTGGACTAAATGGGCAAAGCTGCAGTGTCACAGCAGTTGTCATCTAGCTGGTCGTCCTTCCTACGTCTGGTACAAGAATGGACATAAAGTTAAGGAAGAAACTTCTTCTTATACAGGCAACTTTGAAAATCAAGACAGCTGCTCCTGTGCTGTAAAAGGACTAGAGGATTTCCGCTCTCCTTCAGTGTGTGAGTTTCTGGTGGAGCCTTACTTAATGTACTATACCATGACTGCATGTATTTAATATGGGTGACCCCAGTAGGAATCAAACCCTTCACCCTGTCTGTGTTAGTGCCATGCTCTACCCATTGAGCTATACAGGAACACTGCTGCTGTTAGTTTCCCAACAAGAATACAACCTGCTCTGTATTACTGCAATAAAAGATGCAATTCTAACAGTGATGTTTAATTTTTCAGGCGTCCACAGTAAAACCTGCAACAGAGTGACTTACACCGATAGAAGCATCTGTGCCTTGAAGGGCTCATCAGTGGACATTTCTTGCACATACAGCAGTTATGATAATTATGTTGAATTCTGGTTCAGTCCCAAATATAGTAATCAATGGCGGGTTTCCTCACAACCCGAGGCCCTTAGTGGGGACTCAGGTCGTGTTCAGCAGCTTGAAGAGAGAGGACGCTCCACTCTGAGAATCACTGACCTGAGAGAGAACGATTCAGCCGAGTATCGCTTCAAATTCAAAACATGGTACTTTCAATGGGGAAATGATTTTCCTGGTACAACTCTGACTGTCACAGGTACTGTTGAACACAAACTGATAAACAACAGCATGGTACATTTACACTAACTGATGACAATAATCCGATTGGATTGGATAATCCGTTTAGTTACTGGATAATCAGTTTAGTTACTAATACTCCACAGTATTTAACTTCTAGTAATTGTAACTGCTATTATGACTGTATGAGAGAGAGAGAGAGAATTCAGTAACCAATGACATTTCTGTTCTTTGTTCACATATCCAGATCTCCAGGTGCAGGTGACCAGATTATCAGACCATAAGCATTCTACCCAGGCAGAGCTGAAGTGTCACAGCAGTTGTCGTCTAGCTGGTCATCCTTCCTACGTCTGGTACAGGAATGGACAGAAAATTGTGGAAGAAACTTCTTCTTATACAGGCAATTTTTATCCTGAAGACAGCTATTCCTGTGCTGTAAAAGGACTAGAGGATTTCCGCTCTCCTTCAGTGTGTGAGTTTACTCCACAGTGTGTCACTAACATAACGCCATCTGGTGGAGCTTTTTACCGAATGTACTGTACCATGACTGCATGTATTTAGGTTAGGCTATTAGATAGCTATATGTAGAATAGGTAGGCTGTTATGTCTTGCTAAAATCTGCTTTTGTGTGTCTTGTGCTTTTCCTGACGTTTGCACTGTATCATTCTGTATGGTTGATTGTTGATCAGCTATATGTTATTAGGCTCGTTCTCTGTAAAGTCCTTTGAGACATGCGTGACAAAGGGCCATATAAATAAATAAACATGAACTTGTGTGACCCCAGTGGTAATCCACTCCTCCCTCCCCCTCAGTTTGTTTTCCTGAATATTTGCCTCTTACACATAGTCAATTATTCAATCTTTGGACTTCATCAACATAGCTATCTGCTTCATTCACATGCCTGCTTCTCATAGCTGCCATCCCACAGCTATGAACTATTAACCATTTAAATATGTTCCATGATAAAATGTCCTCATCTTAAAGTTAATGTATGTTAATATTTTCCAGATGCTCCGAAGGTTCCCTCAGTGTTGGTGAGTCCCTCTGGTGAAATAGTGGAGGGCAGTTCAGTGAATCTGACCTGCAGCAGTGATGCCAACCCAGCAGCTACTTACACCTGGTACAAGGAGAATGGAAATCCAGACCATAAACCTTTGAAAACAGGACCACAGCTTGACTTGGTTTCCATCCATTCCACTGACTGTAGAGAGTATTACTGTAAAGCTGAGAATGAGTTGGGGGCAAAGAGATCTGACTCTATGTCTATCAATTTGAAATGTGAGTGAAATACAAATCTACAACTCAATTTGTGTCTCAATGTGTTCCGGTTTGAAGGCTAAAAAGGGTACGTGGGAAGTCAGAAAGTAATAGAGCAAACGCATTGTTGATTTTGTTATTCTGATAGGATTTGTTGATGGTAAGAAATGCACTAAAACACATCCTCATTTTAATTAATCCATGTTAATCCATGTCCTCCAGATGGTCCCAAGAACACTTCAGTGTTGGTGAGTCCCTCTGGTGAAACAGTGGAGGGCAGTTCAGTGACTCTGACCTGCAGCAGTGATGCCAACCCAGCAGCTACTTACACCTGGTACAAGGAGAACCGAACACTGCATCAAGGACCAGAGGAAAGATACAATTTCACCTCCATCAGCTCTGAGGACAGCGGGACGTACCACTGTCAATCTGACAATAAATATGGACAGTTCAACTCTTCCTCTCTATTCATAGATGTCCAATGTAAGTAGAAAACATTAGCAAATCTCTTAGGCCGACAATGACTTTACAAGAACATTATGAGATTCTAGTCAAACCCCCTGAGAACCTAAAAAGCTCAAGCGCACTTGTTCAGAAATAACAGACTTCAGCAGACATGCATTGGCTAATGAGAATTGAGTTTTCTACAAAGCCATGTAATAAGATAATATATTGTACAAATTTCTTTCCATATCTTACAGTACTACTATGAATTGTGTCTCTATACATATTGTCCTCCAGATGGTCCCAAGAACACTTCAGTGTTGGTGAGTCCCTCTGGTGAAATGGTGGAGGGCAATTCAGTGAATCTGACCTGCAGCAGTGATGCCAACCCAGCAGCTACTTACTCCTGGTACAAGGAGAATGAATCTTCACCAAAAGCATCAGGACAGACCTTCACCATCACTGACATCAGACCTGAACACAGTGGGAATTATTACTGTGAAGCCCATAACAGAAGAGGACATCATACCTCCACTTTACAGTTGACTGTTGTGGCAGGTAAGTTATGCCACCTACACACACACCTCTGTCCTGTACCAGAGGTGATCCATGGCTTGATGTAACACACCATCTTATGTTATGTAAAATGTATGTTATGGGCTGTCGAGGCTCTGCGCTGCCTAAACAGTGCATCCCATAATTCCCCTAAGCACTGTGTATTACACATCACATGAACAAATGAATGAATGACCTCACACACAGAGCCCAGCTCTTATAGGGGCATTCCCCTGAGCACCTAATAATGCACTGATTAATTTAGCTGGCAACATGACACAGACCCTTTCCATGTCTAGCGCCATCATACTGGAGAATTCCGCGGTGTGCAAATAATGTTAATATTACAACTAGGCAAGAAAAAGATAGATAACTGAAAAAAAAACATTTTGTGGTGTGAGTGTAGGTCAATTCAGTCGGCCTAATAAGCAAAAGTGAATTTTCTGATGAGGTTTTTTTCCGAATCAAACAACCATCTGCACCCCCTGCCACCCCCTCACGCCTCCCCACTGACCCCCCACCTGCACTCAGGAACTGTGAAGAGGATGTGAGTATGAAGACCAGGAAGGCATCAGGCCCAGAAGGCGTGTCACCCCCATCTTTACACAGATCTTCAACAGATCACTGGAGCTGTGTGAAGTCCCGTCCTGCTTCAAACACTCCACAATCATCCCAGTCCCCAAGAAACCCTCCATCACAGGATTAAATGACTACAGGCCCGTCGCCCTGACGTCTGTGGTCATGAAGTCCTTCAAGAGACTGGTGTTGACCCACCTGAAAGACATCACAGGCTGCCTGCTGGACCCCCTGCAGTCTGCCTACCGGGAAAACAGGTCAGTGGATGATGCAGTCAACACAGGACTGCACTACATCCTGCAACACCTCGACTCCCCAGGGACATACGCAAGGATCCTGTTTGTGAACTTCGCTCGGCGTTCAACACCATCATACCAGAAATCCTCCGCTCTGAACTCACCCAGCTCGCTGTGCCAGCCTCCACCTGTCAGTGGATCACAGACTTCCTGACAGACAGGAGGCAGCAGGTGAGGCTGGGGAAAACCACATCCAACACCCGGACAATCAGCACTGGTGCCCCCCAGGGATGTGTGCTCTCCCCTCTGCTCTTCTCCCTCTACACAAACGACTGCACTTCAGGACACCTATCTGTCAAACTCCTTAAGTTTGCAGATGACACAATGGTCATCGGCCTCATCCGAGAACAGCTGGCCCTCTGGTGTGGTCATAACAACCTGGAGCTGAACAAGCTCAAAACTGTGGAGATGACAGTGGACTTCAGGAGACGCCCCCCAACACTGCCCCCCCTCACCATACTCAACAACACCGTGTCTGCTGGGGAAACCTTCAGGTTTCTGGGATCCACAATCCCCCAGGACCTAAAGTGGGCGTCCAACATAGACACACTCATCAAAAAGCCCCAGCAGAGGATGTACTTCCTATGCCAGCTCACGAAGTTCAACCAGGAAGTGCAACCTCAGGAGCTGCTGATCCAGTTCTGCTCTGCAATAATCCAGTCTGTTCTTTGCACATCCATCACTGTCTGGTTTGGATTGGCCACCAAACAGGACAGGAACAGACTACAAAGGACAGTCAGGACTGCAGAAAAAATCATTGGCGCCAACCTGCCCTCCATTCAAGACTTCATTCAATACATCTCCAGAGTCACAAAACGGGCAGGAAAGATCACTGCAGACCAATCATCCAACTCCTCTATGCCAAAACAACCAGACACGAGAACAGTTTCTTCCCATAGGCCATCACTCTGATGAACACTTAAATCAATCAAATAGAGACAGAAACTATCCCTGTGCAATAAACCTTCCTCATGTATATAATTACCCCCCCCCCCCCCCAAAAAAAAGAAAGCAGGAGTGAAAGGCCCAGACCAGGGATTTCCTCCTGCTCCTCTTCCCCCATCATCATCATCTGTACAATTCTGATTGTGTATGTGTGTATAATGTATGTAATGTGTAATAACTAATGTATATAATGTGACCTGTTACACCAACAACCATATTTATTCCAGCATCTTTGCACTCTGCACCATTGCACTATTGTCCTAGGGTTGTTTATATATATGTTTTATATATATATGCATATTTGTACATAGTAGTTAAATGTTTAGGTTTACCTCTGTTCATCTTGTTGTCCTTGTTTTTAGCTGTATATTTATTCTGTGTAAGTACATTGAGAGCAACGAAAAACCTGAGTCAAATTTCTTGTATGTGTACATACTTGGCCAATAAAGCTGATTCTGAAATTTAGGTTAGGTAGGTACTATGACTCAGTAAACGGTCTTGGTTTTTTTTTTTGGTTTTTTTTTACACCTTAGTCTACTTCAAAGCATGAGTTGTAGCTCAGAAGAGTCAGATCATTTAACCTGAACTGTGCTTTGGCTTTGATAGCTAGCTAACTAACCAGGAAGATAATTCCACAAATCAACAGATGTTAAAATCAATGTACCTATACTAGCCACTAATGCTAGCTTCTGCCAGATACACTGAATGCTTGAATCAAATGTGTTCACAGTGATGGTTAGCTAACCAGATACTATGGTTAGCTAGCTACCAGATGGTGGGCAAACGCCTTGACTGATGTTTCATGAATTTATTGAAATTACACACCATAAGAGCTGACTAAAGAAACAGTAAAAAAAAAACCTTTACAAACTTACCATTGTCAGAGAAGATAATAAAAGTAGCCATAACATAGCTTGTTTGTAGTTACTCTTCTGCATGGATGTTCAAACACAAAATGAAAAACAAAGTGCATGCTAGCATAAGGCCGCGGCCACACTGATCCGTTGTATCTTCCCGTCTCTGTTCATTTCAGTTCATTTTCAATGCTGTCCTTTGTCCGTGCAGCGCTGATGACGTACAGATTTCTGCCGGTTTTGACACAGAACGTTCAACCCAGTTGAACTTTTTCTGTATGGACAGATTCATTATCGCAAATGAGAGGCGTTTTTTTTTTTTTTAATAGCGGCTGACATGCCAAAACAGCCCAACGGACAGAAATCTAGCCGTTAGTAATTCTGTCCGTTTTCAGACAGATCCGTGTGGCTATGGCTTGCTACGGCTATATCATTCATGCTAGTGGACGACATGGTGACTTATAGTTAACAAAAATAACAACCCATAACATAAAACATAAATGGCAACAAAAGACCCATTCATACCCTTTTCAGTCTCTAACTGAGGTACTAAATCAGTACAGGTGTGGACATCTTTGTAGGCAACTTTACAGGCACTACATCTGTCAAAACACCAAATCAATCAGAGCATTAGTGGTCAAAAACAGCACAAAAATGTACCATGTTTAATGAATTCTGTTGAGACGGCCAAGTTATACATTAAGAAACACAATCAGCTGTTCAGAGAGTTGTCCAAGAACTGAGAACTGACCTCAAATATGGCCGCCAAAGGGCGTTGCCTACAGCCCTCTAGTTTTGTACCACCACTTTCACCACCAATTTCACATTTACACAAAATAGTGTTGCATACAAGAACACAGTTTGCATGCAGTAAATGTGGTTTTAGAATGCTATGTGTGTCTTAGGAAGGCCATAATAGACATAACAGACTTCAGAGGTATTTTATCAGCAGTTATATTGTATATTGCTGTTTTTTTGTCAGATTATCAGTCAGTAATGGACCCAAACATCCTGTAATCCCCTTATTAATTGTCCGTATTTTCATTTGATCTCTTCCCAGCCCCATGGAAATCAACAGCTGCTGCAGTAACTACGAATCTTCTTCTGGTTATCATACTCCTCATATTTGTCTTCGTATGGATTAGGTGAGCAATTCTGTTTCACTGTGGTTATGTTCTCTTAGGCATTTAAAATTCAGCCATTTGTTCAGTAATTCAGTTATTCATTTATTCTCCTAACCAGAAGGAAGAGGGCCTCCAAACAACCATCTGGAGCTGGAGAAAGACCAGACAACGGGCTGCAGGTGAGGAAGAGGAATTAAACAATTCCAGTGCAAAAGAAAACTACTTTCCTCCTGCAGTCTGTCTCCCCAGTTCAGACTGCAGTCACTCCCTGTCTTCCAGTACAACTTGAAAGCTATCTGACTGAGTATCACTTTGTCTCTCTTTACCCTACCTTCTTCACCCAAATAAATCCTCCTCTCCCTGTCTTCTATCTTCCTCCTCTTGCACTCGATTAACTTCCTCTCTTGTTTGTTAAAAACCTTTCAATCTTTTCTCCCTGGATTTTGTTCCTTTGCCTAGCGCTTCTGTCATAAATTAGCAAATTATTGAGACAGGAATATTTGTTTCAACACTGTGGGTGGTGTAGCTTTGACCCTTTCAGTCTTGGTTGCTTGTCATGTTGATGAATTTAAAAAGTGTATTCTACTGTTGCATTAATTGATATTTAGTCTGAATATGAGTCAGCTAAACGTATAAAATATAATATAAATGTCTGCAGTGGGGGGGTGAGGTTCACCAATAAAATTGAAGAACACAGACAGTTCAATCCATAAACATGTTACTATTTTGAACAGAAAGGCCTTAAAGGGGCATTAATTAGTCTAAGAACTTTATCGACCTCTATCAACAACCAGTAGGAATTACAACAATATCAAGAGAACTGATTTCTTCCTAAACCTGCCCCCGGGCCCTCCCATCCTCTTGCAGTTAATTTTTCCTAAATGACATCAAATTTCTGGGCTATTTATTAGAATTTATAGCCTAGAAATTTGATCTTACTATTAAAGCAAAAACAATGGCCATTTGGTGTAATTTGCTAATTCCTGCCAGAAAAATGGTCTGATTGTGGAAAAGAGAACCCACTTGAAATAAAATTACATATTTTTCACTTCAACTATGGTTATTTTTGTTTTTTACTGTCCTACCCCACATCGATTATACATTTATAAGTATATTTAAGATATTCCTGAAGAAGATCAGAAGACTGGACTGTAATCTGTTTTTGAGTTTTTTTTAGATCTTTCTTAGCTGCAGATGACCAAATGACTGGACAGTACTCAAGGTGTGACAAAACTAATGCTTGGATCACTTGGTTCAGAGTGCTTGATGTTACATACCTAGAACATTTCCTGGTAACAGCAATGCTCTTACCCATTTGAGTTACAATATTATCAATGTGTTCAGTCTACGTAAGTCTAGCATCCAACACAATGGCAAGTAGCTTAGTCTTTATAACTTGTTCTACTGGCTTAGTTGGGGATTACTGACCAGCACATGTCTAGGTCCAAAAACCATACATTTTGTTTTAGAAATATTCAGCACTAATTTGTTCTTACTTACCCACTCAGCCACTGTTCTGAGCTCAATGCACAGTACATCAGTTAGCTCTTGATATGTTAATGCTGCACTGTACAGGACAGTGCCACCACAGCAAGGCCCTAAGTCTCTAGCCAGACTCTTCTCTTCTGTGGTTCCCGGGTGGTGGAACGAGTTGCCAAACTCCATTCGATCCGCAGAGTCCCTCTCAATCCTTAAGAAAAGGCTAAAGACCCAGCTCTTTAGCGAATACCTTCTCACATAAAAAAAAACAAACACTGCACTCTATGCATTGCCTCATAGCACTGCCTCGTAGCACCTATGTCCTGTTGGACCAGAACTTAGCTCTATAGCACTTACTCTCGTTCTCTCCTAACTAGAAACTTGCTTGTGTTGTATGAAAATCTCATGTGTAAGTCGCTTTGGATAAAAGCGTCTGCCAAATGTGAAATTGTAATTGTAATTGTACATAGTTGAATCATCCACATACATAACCACACTTCCTTTATCTAATACTGATGGGAGATCATTTGTAAATATAGAATATAGGAGAGGTCCCAAGCGACTGCCCTGAGGAACCCCACATCGTAAATCTTTGCTATTTGGCCGTAATTCAGAGTAATTTGCCATCTAGATTGTCTGTACCTGGAGATTTGTCTAAGTAGGTATAAGGGAGCAGATTGTGAGTGTCTTGAAATTCCAGTGGGTGAGGGGATTTTGTTCCAAAACAGAGTAAAGTGAGTTTTCTAAAATGTAATGTAACCTTGTCTGTGTGATGTCTACCCATCAGCTAAACCCGGGTCATGTGTGTGACACGTCAGCTGCAGCACAGACACAACCGACAGAGCAGCAGGACGACCTTGACTACGCCACCGTCCACTTCTCTAGGACACAGCCAGATCCTCTCTACTCCAACTTCGAGCCTCAGAGAAGAGAGGAGGAGGAGGAGACTGTCCAGTATGCTGCTGTCAACTTCAAAAGACCCCAAACTGATCCTGGGTGAGCCGGCCTTCACATTACAGCTGAATGAACCACCAAATTGGCACACTGTCCTTGCTATTAAAAATGCATGAGTTTTAAACAATGTCCAAGATTTTTATAGATTATAACCATTTTATTACCATTGCATTGTAATGTTCTGTTTGTTTGAACCCGTTTCTTCTTATCTTCAGAATGCACTAATTTATTTTTTTCCCTCTCAGAACCAGAAGCCAGGAAGCTGATGATCCATCTGAGCTGTACAGCACAGTCCAAAAACCCTACAAAAACCCCAGATTCTGAACACAACACGACTCTCTGGTCTGTTATTAAGACATGGTGTTATTCAATCTTTATTTAAGCAGGTAGCCACAATGAGATTATCTGTTTCTCAGGATAGACCTGGCCAAGAAGGCAGCATCATGACAACCATAAAAGTTAAACATATAACCATACAACAGTGTACATATGTAAAGCTCTTGCGTGAAAACACTTAGCTTCATGTTTTTTTGCTCCTGCTTATTCAACACAGGTCAGCTCTATAAAGCATTTACCTGTTTCTAAAACCTAACTTCACCTGAAGCAAAGGAATAAAAATCTGCACACAATACACTTCACTGTGTAGCTTTTTATGTATATTGTTAAGATTAAATATGGTGATTTGTTTTTGTGACATATTTTTCATAGCCTATTTTATTAAGCAGTAATAAAGCCTCAAGAAAAAAAGATATATCTTTTGCTTATTTCTCACTGACTCCCAGCTGTTTGTCACTAAAAAGGTTGACTCACACTGTTTGAATGATAATACACAGCAGGTAGACAATATTTTTCTTTCCACTGTTTTCATCTTTTCCCTTGTAGTTTAGCCTGTGACATCCCAATTGTTTTCTTTCTTTCATCTCTTGATGTCCCAGTGTGGAGGGGAGTGGAGTCACAGCAGATCATTTTAACTCTGTTGGTGGCATCACCTGTTAACTAAAGGACAACAGATCCGAGGCAGACAGGCTTTTTCTTGTTGTTGGTGCTTTTAATTTTATGTATGGAAACTACTTTAAAGGGGACTTTTCACACTAATGAGGGTAATGTGGATAGCCAACGATACACATTTGCACACCCTGCATACACTACATGCTCTTGCACTGGACTGTAAATTCATAGATCTGCACACTGCAAAATATATTTTAATCTCCTGTTAAAATCCTTTCAAACCAATAGCGGCTCTCTTTTTAGCATGGCGAAGACACTCTTCAGTATGTTGTATTTGTTTTATCTGTCCATCTTATTCTATATCCTTATCCTTATTTTGCTGCTACAATGGCTCAGTTTCCCCACAAAGATCATTACAGTTTCATCTTATTTAATCTTAGACAGTATACATAACCATTCTATAAAAGCCATAATAGCCTTGAGGACATTCTTAACTGTGATTATGGGTACTTTAGTGCTGTTAGTGGTACTCAGTTCCACCTCGTACCGATTGCATCAGTTCTCTTTTTCACAAAGACAACACAACAAAAACTTTTAGGGTCTCGAGATTTCAAATGTCATTGCACAAACTGAATTCAAACTGATCTGCAGGCGTTGACAGACAGTTCAGAGGCAGCTTCCTCCAGCGCCGTGCATTTGGCCTGGAGGCTGGAGTTGCTGGAGCACTCTGCAGACGAAGGCCAGCGCTCCACCCAGGTGTTCTTACCCAACATGTAGATGAACCTGACGGACAGGAAGAAGGAAGGGAGGAAAGTGAAGAGTTGACATTCATTTTGCCAGAGACTTAAGAAAAGATACATTCTAGCGATGTTGTTGCAATTCCTGCTGATCCCTTGTAGAGGTGGTTCATCTTTTACTTAAAGTCCCAAAGGATTTTGAGAGCATCTTGCTTCCTTAATGTGATGTATTTCCTGATATCTGATGTCTGAATGGGAAATTTTCTGATCCCTGTCACTTATCCTCCTTACCTGTTAGTGTTGCTGTCTATGGTCCACTGGTCCTCTTTGGGGCCGATGACGAGGTACTGGGAGCCCTGCTGCAGGTTGAGGCCGTCTCTGCAGCCTCCATGAGACATAAAAAGCCTCTTCTGACCCTCCTCCACCCCAGCCTCCACGCCTGGGTGGAGGGAAGGAGAGATTTGGAATTTTTTACAACTGTATAACTCTATAAAATAAACACTAAAATCAATAAGGTGTGAATTAGGGTCAGGCTGATAGATTGCTGATGATACATCTCGGCGATATTGGCGAGATATATTTGATTAAAGGGTCTGTGTGTAAATGCTGGCCTCTATCGTTCAGCGTTGTCATGACAACAACACTCCTCCCTCCATAGAGCGAGACCATCATCAGCATGGTGGGCAGTTTGGACTGTTTCACAATCAACAACAATAAATGAACCTTCTATCATGCTTTACCGAGTTAGTTTTTTTTTGTTGTTGTTGTTTGATGGATGCTTGCTGTGATCAGGATCCTGACATCACCACGATTCCTGTTGTCTGGGAATTTTTGGAACATATCGAATGGAAGGAGTAGCTGTAGAGCGTGTGAAATAACACTTCCCCGGCGCATAAATGGGCTGCTCCGTTAAAATTCGAGCTGTTTAGGATTATATACATGCCGAATTTACCAGAGCACCCTACCGATTAGTAATAAAGTCTCAAATTTTATGTTCCAATGTGTGTTTTTTGATGATAAGTATGGCAAAAACAAACAACAACAACACCACACAGCCTCGGCCCGCTCCTGTGTTTTGAATGCAGAAATCTCCGCAGCGTGCTCCGTGGCTGTTCACTTTGTTTCACTCACTACCATTCAGGAACCTCTGCTGATATTCATTTATATTTATTTATATTATGCTTAAGTAAAGTAGTCATATTACACATCAGATACTTACCGTCATGCTGTCCACTACCGATATGATGGAGGTTCCTCAACAACAGCTACATAACAACAGTCAGGAAAACGTGGAGATTTGATTTTCTTTGCACACTTTATTAAAATTAATTTAATGGGTTTTCTTTTTTTATTCTTCATTTAAAGACCTAAAGTATCCCAGAGTTTACCCACCACTGAACAGCTGATATAATAGATGACATTTCATCAGTCTACATTTCAATGGAGAGTTTTACACATTGAATCTCATTTTGTTGACATGAAAATGTTCAAATTTAAAGATACTGAATATTAGCACAAAATATCGGCTATCCGAAAGCTTCAGTACAAAAATATCGGTATCGACATCGGCTTTCAAAATTCCACGTCCCATGTGTTTTTTGGCATTTCGCAAGCCGCTCTAATAATACTGTTTCTATTTTACACTTGTGCCAGTAAAGCAATTCAGATCGAAACTGAGAGAGCGGTAGAAAGAAAGAGGGATGTTCTTCCCTGGCCAGTCATCACTGCTATGGCTGAAAGTTGAACAGTGTTAATGTTGAACAACCAAGTGTGTGTGTGAGAGATGACGAAGAAGAAGAAGTGAGATGATACAAACATCAGAAACAACATCACTATTGGCAATATAATGCAAGTGGGTTTGTTCGCATTGCGTTTGTGTGTGTGTGTGTGTGTGTGTGTTTGTGTGTGAGACCAATTCCACTGACTCACCCAGCTTGATAACCTGTGTGATCTCCATCTCGTACTGGTCATAGTAGCTCTGGGTGACACTCAGCACCTTCACCTGGAAGACTGGAGGACAGGAACAAGAATATTGGTATCATTTTTTACATCACACAATTTTACCCATTTCACTGTAGTTGCATGTGGTGGTTTGATTCCTCTTTAATTCCTCTGCAACTCTGCCAAATTTTTGTTTCTCATCTTTCTTCCCCTTTTTCTAGCCTACTTCTTCTTTTTGGTATTGGTATTAGTGAGTCAACAAATGAAACACAAGATATCTATACTGGGTTACATTTCAGGGTTTATATTTAATATCTAAAGTGCCTGTGTGTGTGTGTGTGTGTGTGTGTGTGTGTGTTGGGTGAGAGTGTATTGTACCGTGGTGTAAACTCTTGCAGGCGAACGTCTCTCTTGTTTTGCTGGGGAAGTTTTGACTGTCGTTCTTGGAGATGCAACAGTCACCTAGAGATTACAGACAGAGTGAAAACTGAAAATAACAGGCATCATGCGCACACACACACATACACACTGACACACTCGTGCACGACCGCGGACACGTGCACGCCCTCACCCTGCGTGCAGCGGCAGACGTTGTCCCTGCAGATCTGAGCGAGCTCCTCCTTGACCTCACTGGGCGTGTAGGTACGACTGCAGCGATGATCTGAGAGAGAGAGAGAGAGAGAGAGAGAGTTAGACAGAGAGAGAGAGATAGAGAAAGCGAGAGAGATAGAGAGGCAGAGACAGAGAGTTAGAGAGAGAGAGAAAGAGAGAGGGAGAGAGACAAAGAGAGAGAGGGGGGTGGGGGGGGGGCAATAAGCTTGACACTTTAAAATTGCAATATACACCATTTTTTTTTACATTAAAATAACAATGAATAAATTGGATATATTATACATTATCAATCAGTCTATTCATGCCTGAATCCCCCGGTTTTCCTCAAATTGGTTTTTCAATGATGTTCAGCAGTGAGAATTTGACCAGCTGAGGAGAAATTTGGCAGAACTAACAATACAATTCCTCAAGGCAGAGAAGCGTAAACCAATGGGATATCAGTTAGGGGGAAAAGGCAGTGTTATTTGATGGGAGGGGTGGAGGGGAGGGATTGTTCCAAGATCTGTGATGGTTTTATTGGTTGGAATTTATATTTACACCTACTGGTGCAGCATGAGGTCACCATTTAAGTTTTCAGTTCAGTTCATTTCATAGGGACTTTAACAGTGGTTTATATTCATATTATGGTGTCTTGTTTTTTTTTTTTTTTTTTTTTTTTGCAATATCAGTGACTATTTCAAAACACAGTTGATCCTACCAAAAGCAAAAATATTTAATAGGCAAATGTTACAGGATGACTCCTCACTTTAATAGTAAACCGTAATGTGCTATATTTCACTGCCAGGATACTGAGATGTTTTTCAAATGGTAGTTAACTTGTTTAGTTTTGGCCATAGAATACAGCACAACAGTACAGGAGGGGTATGAAAGGACTTCCTGCATGGTAGTCTGACCTGTGACACTGTTGGCTCAGCCTGTGTTTTCCTACCTGGGTTGTAATACTCATAGGCAGTGACTGAGGAAGGCTGCAGGAGGCCGACCTTAAAGCTCTGCTGAAGCCTGAAGATCAGGATCTCTGGCTCTTTGTGAGACACCTGAGGGTAGAGTAGAGTAGAGTAGAGTAGAATAGGGTACATTAGAATAGAGAAGAGCATAATATTATCGAGTAGAGCAGAGCAGAGTAGATTGGAAAATCATAGAGTACAGCAAAGTAGAGTGGAATATCATACAGTATAATAGAGTAAAGTAGGGCAGTCAGTAAATCCAGTAGAGCAGCATAGAATAAAGGAGAGTCGATGAGAATAGAGTAAGCAGAGGAGAGTAAAGTAGGGCAGAGAGGAGTACATTAGATTACATCAGAACAGAGTATATCAGAGGAAAGTAGAGAGTAGATTATAGCACTGAGCAGAACAGGATAGTACAGCAAAAGAGAGTGGGGAATAATAGAAGGGAATAATAGAGCAGAGTAGGGCAAAAGAGAACACAGAGTAAAGTAGAGCAGAACAGAGTAGAATAGAGTAGGGTCAGGTCGAGTAGGGTTGAATAGGGTAGAGTCAGGTAGAGTAGAATAGGATAGAGTAGAGCACAGTAGAATATCACAGAGTAGAGTAGGGGACAATAGAGTACAGCAAAAAAGAGTTGGGCAGTAAAGTAGAATAGAGTAGGGTAGAGTAGGACAGAACAGAGTAATAATAATAATATTTTGATTTATATAGCACTTTTGAGTAAAGGTGAGTAGAGTGTGGAGCAGAACAAAGTAGAGCACAACAGAATGCAGTAGAGACACAAATAGACACGAGGCCTGATTTAAGTTCCAGTTTATCATGAAGAACATGAAGCAAGTCAAACTCATGATTCTGCTTTGTTACAGTTTCACAGATAAAGCCGACTGCAACGTAGTGTGCAGTCGTGCTGTACGTGTTGTAACGTGTTGTAACGTGTTGTAACGTGTTGTAACGTGTTGTAACGTGTTGTAACATGTTGTAACGTGTTGTAACGCGTTGCAACGTGTTGTAATGTGTTGTAATGTGTTGTACCGTGTTGTAACATGTAACACGTTGTTACCTTGAAGAGGTGCAGGATCAGGGAGCCTCTGTCACTCAGGTTGTCAACGATCTGGAAGTTACTGATGTAACGGTCCACCGAGTTGGACAGCTGGACACACACACACACACACACACACACACACACACACACACCCACACACACACACACAGAGTCAGTTAGCAGCACTAGCCTGTACATGTGATCAGAGCCGCCCTCTAGGGAATATAATTAGCTATTGCAACATGTCACATGTGTGACATGATGTTGACATGCTATGTCAACATCACACTTGTTACACTTCTCATAAACTTCTAGTTTAAAGGGACAATAAGAGTGATTTCTCCTGATCCATAGAACAAAAGGACCATAATATATCTGTAGGAGATTGACAGGATTATTGATCAACACCAATGACCACAGGTGTTGATAATTCTGACTTTCAAAACTTTCTCACTCACTCTCCAGCCTGTACTCTTTGGAACAAAAACTCCCCATCCAATGGAAAAGTCACAGATTACTTAATACCCCTTTAACTTACAATTCCAATGTTTTTCACAAAAAATAAAAAAAACAACCCAACATGGTTAAAGGAATAGTTCACCCAAAAAATAAAATGCAATTAAATTTAAAATTACCAAAGCTAACAAGATGGAGGTCGCGCACTATCGCACACACAAACCTTGCGCGGCCACAGTGGCCTCGAGAGGTTTGGTAATGTGGAAGTACATGCAATGGCGATAGACTCGGATTTTCATGAAATAATGGATCCATTTTTTTTTTTTTTACTTTTTTTAAAACTTTTTTTTAGACTTTTTAGACTTTTCAAGGCGTCAGAAGACTTTGGTTATACTACAGAGCCCATTCACTGGAAGAAGCTCCTCCTGCAGTGAGCCTGGAGAACTCCAGGTAAGTTGTATGAAGAAAAAACACTCACCCGAGATTGTACTGGCATGAGAATGAGTAAATAATGACTGAATTTTAATTTTTGGGTGAACTATTCCTTTAAATTGTTAATGAAAGACTGAAGCACTCTTGTGTGTTTTTGTGTGTTTTCTAGCAGATTATTGTTTTGCATTGTTTGCTTGCCCCTGGATGTGGTCTCTGTCCTTAAGCATTCCTACTATGTGAGCACTACAGTGGCAGGTGTTGATTACCATCTCCAGGTCCGAGTTTTCTGGGGTGAAGCCGGTCGGCAGGTTGATATCCAGAACCACCATCCTGACATCTCTGGGTCCTAAAGCCCTGTGGAAGGAGAAGGGAACAGCGATCAGTTGGGATACTACGAGGTAGTACGAGAGGTAGCCAGCCTCCTATTTATTGTACAGATACTGTTTTAAACCAATTTGTGTGTGTGTGTGTGTGTGTGTGTGGGGGGGGGGGGGGGGGGGGGGGGGGCGGTAAGCACGTTTAAACTTGTGTTTTCTTGCCGCTAGTCCCACTTCCTGTTACCTTAAGTGACAACAAAGACATCTAATCAGGAACGACAAGGACCTACTTTTTCCGTGTTGAATGTTTTTTTCTTTTGCCGTGAGTTGGTACATCGCAGAGACATGAAATTTGGCCCAATGTCAGATATTGGTAACCATTACTAGGTCAAGAAATATTTACCCAATCGGCCTGAAGGGGGCGCTATAATTGAAGGTTTTACTTTAAAGGCCATAACTCCTACACCGTTTGTCCGATTTTGACAAAACTTGGTACACATATGCAGGTATCCTAATTCTACAATTTTGCAATTTGGACCCTCAAGGTCCGCCTGGAAAGTTTTTGAGATATTTTGAAAGTTTTGAAAAACACATTTTTAACATCTCCTCCTACACCGTTTGACCGATCACCACCAAAATTGGTATGTAGCATCTACAGACTGATCTCATTGAAAGTTGATAAAAAGTTGTTGATATCTACTGTCGTTTTGAAGATATTAATTTTAAAATTTGTGAGAGGGTGTAGCCTGTCAGCTAAATTGTTATAACTTCATGATCGATTGTTCAATCATCACGAAACTTCGTGAACATGTTCAGATATCATCACTGACCATGTGTGCAAAGCTGTTTTACGACTGAACAATAGGGGGCGCTATAAATGCCAAAAAACTGTATCTCCTAATCCCGATGACGAAATTGTGTGAAATTTGGTAAACATGTTCAGGGAGGCTGTACTAGTCAAAATCAGAAGTTTTGTCATCATTGGTGAAAGTGGGCAGGGCCTATGGTGTAATAACCATGTAACCGCCAGTAAATCAAAGTTCATTTGCATAATCGGTCCCAAACTTGTGTACGGAATTTTGTGCGATTCGACCAAATGGGGGCGCCACAAACACCAAAAATGGGCGTGGCCTAACACAAAAACGTAGTAAAAAGTGGCAGCGCGCACAAATCTTAAACAATGTATCGGGTGCACGGTTGTAGCAAGGATCAAAACAAACAGAAAACCGGCACTCACAGAAAAATAATCTTCTAATTTATTATGGCCAAAAAACTAATGTGTTTCAGCTAGAAGCCATCATCAGCGTAATCAAAACAACACAAAAGGACATTTTTATAGACAAGTGAGGTTCAACACCAACCAGAAAAGAGAAAACATAATTACATAATAGGATCCATCTGTGAATGAACCGCCCAGATACAGCCTCTCCTAATGAAGGAGGTGTGACCACGATAATCAGAAAAAACTATGGCTGGTGTCACAAGCTGAAGAGTAATAAATAAATAACACAAAAACGGCCGTAACTCTGCACCCGTTTGTTCAATAATCGCGAAACTTGGCAGGTATATCAAGGGATATATTTAGACGATGTCCTCAGAACGATGTCAGTACCGTCCAGAAAAGGCTTGAAGCCCTTTCATGGCCGCTTGCGGCTATATTTTGTGAAATGTTGTTGTGTTCTGTGATTTGTTAATTTGTTTTGTGAAACATTGTAGTGTTTTCAGCTTTGTTAAGTTGATTAGTGAAATATTATTGTGTTTTGCACTTCAGGGCCACCACACAGGAGTCATGGAAACAATAACTCACCTCACTTTGATGGTGATCTGATAGGAATTTTCCACATCAGCTGGATGCTTCTCTGTTATGGGAGAGAAAAACACAAACTATGTTTTGATCTACCATCTTAGTTGTAATTAAATTCTCTTCTCACTTGTATCACTTGATGTTTTACATTACATTATTTTATGTTACTTTGTTACATTACGTTACGTTATGTTATACGTTATGTGTTATACGTTATAGTGTATGTTATTAGGTTATACATTATGTTATATATTATGTTATTTTAACTTGTGTTATGTTGTTATGTAATGTTACGTTATGCTACACATTATAGGTTTTCTTATGTTAAACATTATGTTCTATATTATGTTTTCTGTTATGTGATGTTATGTTACATTATGTAACATTATATATTACGTTATGAATATCAAAGACATCTTTATTTGTTATTTGTTGTTGTTACATTGTTTTATGTTATGTTACATTGCTATGTTACATTATCGATATCAAATAATTTTTACATTTGTTTAAGATTGTTTTACTTTATGTTTTACATTACGGTATGTTTTAATCATCAAAGAAATGTCCATCTGTTTACATTGTTTTACTTTATGTTAGGTTATGTTTTACATTATGTTATAAAATATACTTTATCTTGTTTTACATCATGTTACATTATGTTTACTAATGAATGTCAATTCAGTTTTCATCTATACTGAAATGAATTTCTCATCGTTGAGCCAGTAAAAGTAACCTGACTTTAATTAAGTGGAAAAAACAAAGATAAGATGGTGAGACTGGGCTTGGTATAACAGAGTGATATGAGGCAGTGTGAGAGTTGGAGCTACCGCTGGATTCTTCAATAGTGACACTGAGCTCAAAGTCCCTGCAGGGTCTTTTCTCGTCCACCTCATGCAGCTGGTTGTAATAGGTCACGATCTGGGGTCAAAGTTCACAGGATCAGAAAATGAGACAGTGAGACACCTGAGAGAAAAAGGTTAGCATCAATCAATATTGGTAGAGCTGAAAATAACACCCATCCAAGAATTATAATGCTGTTATCGGATAAAAAAATGTCTATGGTCAAATCAACTTTTAAGGAAGTTGCCTTAACAATTATGCATTTTAGAATATTTGTCATACGCTTACAAATCACTCTGTGGCTCTGGGCCCAAATACATCTCTGACATGCTTGTGTCATATGAACCTTCTAGGACCCTTAGGACATCTGGGGCCTACTGGCTGTCCCAAGAGTTAGAACAAAACACGGTGAAGCAGCATTTTGTTATCATGCAACACAGACCTGGAATAACCTCCCAGATGATATTAGACAAGCCCCGACTCTGACCACTTTTAAGTCAAAGCTAAAAACGTTCTTATTTTACACTGCCTACTCTACCCTGTAATGGCTAAAAACTTATCTTTTCAGTTTAGCTTTTAAATAACCTCACGATCCCAACAGAGCTGACACGGACAAGTACAAATTTTCATTCTTCTTGTCCGGGTAATGCTTATCTCATCCATCTGTGGATGGTGAGGTTTTTGACCAAGAGGAGAATCTATGATTCTCGTCTGCCTTAGGCAGTGAGATCTGACGTAAATATCAGATCAAGAGTAGAATCAGGAAGGACAGGGGAAAAGAAAATTACAGAAAAACATATGGGTTCACTCACAATGTGCAGCTAAAAATGGGAGTATTTGTTGTGTTCTTTCATCTTTCTATCTCATTTGATTTGAACTGCACTAGTTTACTTTTTAAGTCTTTTATCTTTTGTATCTCTTGTCTGTACTTTTGCACTTTTTAACTGTAAATCTTTTACCTTTACTGTATTTTTATCACTCTGTAAAGCACTTTGAATTGCCCCAGTGTATGAAATGTGCTATACAAATAAGGCTGCTGTGCCTTGCCTTGCCTTGCCTACGCTTTGAAAGGATTTCATGAGCTCCCGAGTCATGAAAATGGCTATACCTGTTGAGGACCATGCAAACCTTCAGTTCAAATAAAATGGGAAAAACAAAACTTGTATTTTCATATAGGTTTTTTTTGCAAAAGCAGCAATACTGATCTACAAAGGTGTTCATGTGGTCAAACCTCCAGTATTCCCAGTCCGTTCCCTTGAGCCTCCACTTCAAACTCCTGATCCAGGGACACCTACAAAAACACCATAGAAAAAAAACTTCCTCTGAATTCAAACCTCAGCTAAATACCTGAACTGTAAATGTAAAAGTCTTTGGCTGAGGCAGATTTCACACTGAGTTTCACCTCTTACCTTGGTGGAGCGAGCCGCATAGGAGGTCTTGGGGTCAAAATGGTAGCGGGCGTCACTGCGCCCCGCAATCCTGAGGTCCACCTGCAGGCTGAGGTCCTGTGGAGGGGGTTTCTGGACCAGGTAGTCTGACAGGGCCTGGAGCACCACCATGGTGGACTAGGGGGGGCAATCGTTTGGCTTCAAAACACTTGGATTATGCTGTTCGGAGTAATTTTATGGTCATTTTTGCCCTTTTTGGAATTCTAAAGAAGCAGTCACCATTCACTCCTGGTGTCTTTATGATTGCATTGTTTTCCTCCCGCAATGCAAGCAGAAGCACTGTACGGACGATCTGTCTCATCTCGACTCAGATTGCTCTTTTTTTACTTATGGTTTTTACTCTAAAATATTATATTAGTATATTAAAAGAAAAAGCTCGAAAATAGCTCATAAATCAAGTCAAGAATACAACTTCTGTTTGAGCTACCAGATTGAAGATGGACTGGATGCAGAAAATGTTGATTTTTGAAATTTTTGAATTTTTCTTTTAAATGTTGATCTGTCACTCCGCAGCAAACAGAACAGTTGTCCACAAGGGGGCGATGTGTTGAGGCTCCGTCAAAATGGACTTCTGCTATACCATGATGTAACGTAATAGTCAATTGTGGATGAGGCTTAAGGCATTACGCACTACTCCAAGCTTAGAGTGCAATGAACATCAATGAACTTGAAAAGACTAGATTAGTTGTCTGAGCTGCAGCTTCCAGCTCGGCTACCCGACGCCCCCTGCTGGTACCTGAGTGGAACCGAAGCCTCCTCCTCTCCTCCGCTGGCTGTTCAGCCATTTGAAAGGTGCTGCAGCCTCTTGCAGCCGCCCGCTCTTCACCAGGGCCAGCAGGGCGTAGCCTGTCGCCTCCAGGGTGAACAGGGGGTTTTCTCTGTCAGGCCACTGGCTACCAGCTGGAGGAGGGGAAGAGACAGAGAGATAGAGAGAGAGAGAGAGAGAGAGAGAGAGATAGAGAGAGAGAGTGGGAGATCCTGTGTAATTTAAAGAGTAGAGCAAGGCACTGCCAGGGTTAGGAGAGAATTCTACATGCAACACGAATAGGCTGAGTTGTGATGTAGCTGCCGGCCAACATGACTGACAACAACCTTGTCTGAGGTTGACTATAATAAAGTATTCAAAATACATTTTATGTGATCCATCTACAAAATTTGTCATTTAATATAACTAGCATGTGCCTGTTGCCTCTCCTAGCTCGGTCTCGGCCACAAAGCCGTCAAAAGAAACAAAACAATACATATTATGATTCATCGTCTTCAAGTTTGTTTGTATTTCTGACCAAACAGCACATGAACATGCAAGTTGTGTGTCTAACTTCATAACTCAGAGAAAAGTACATCCGACATGCGTATGAATGTAGCATTAGTTATATAAACATTTCTTGGAGGCAGAGCTGCTCTGAAGGCAGAAATAATCTCACTGGTTGAGTAAAACCTCAATCCTGTCCTTGGTTGACAAAATGCAAACTTTTTACAAGTTGTATCCTCTTTATTAGTGAAAAGATGCAGAGTAAACAGGATACCTGGAGATGAAGCTCTGAGTAAGGCAGGTATCGGGTCGAACTGTGGATCTTTCCCCAGCAGAGCCAGAGCGTAGGAGGAGATGGCCACAGTGTACGGCCTCCTCAGCGGCCTCAACAGCGCCGCCTTCAGGTAGCTGGCGGCCTTACGGGTGGCAGCCTGCAGAGAACACATGGTATACTTATTCCTAATGTTATTACTACTATTACAATTACTGTTACTACTGTTAGTATTGCTACAATTACTACTACAATGACTATCTATCATTTATTTATTTATTTGTTTACTTTTTGGTTTGCCCAGGAGATGACATGTCATTTACGATTTAATACAAACCCATTATCACTTGTTGTTTTTCTTGCTTTTTTCCATACTTTTTATCCAACTCTAACTGTGGTATACTGAACAAAAATATAAACGCAACACTCGCGGTTACACGTGGTCTGCGGTTGTGAGGCCGGTTGTTGGAAACAACATTGGAGATGGCTTATGGTGTGAAATGAACATAAAATTAACAGGCAACAGCTCTAGTAGACGTTCCTGCAGTCAGCATGCCAATTGCACGCTCCCTCAAAACTTACAACATCTGTGGCATTGTGTTGTGTGATTAAAAACTGCACATTTTAGAGTGGCCTTTTATTGTGACCAGCCCAAGGCACACCTGTACAATAATCATGCTGTTTAATCAGCATCTTGATATGCCACACCTGTCAGGTGGATGGATTATCTTGGCAAAGGAGAAGTGCTCACTAAGACGGATTTAAACAAATTTATGAACAAAATTTGAGAGAAATAAGCCTTTTGTGTGCATAGAAAAAGTCTTAGATCTTTTATTTCAACTCAAGAAAAATGGGAGCAAAAACAAAAGTGTTGTGTTTATATTTTTGTTCAGTGTACTTTTACATCACCATCTCTTTGTGTTTTATTGTATGTAAAGCACTTTTTAAACCTTGTTTTTAGAAAAGTGCCATACAAATAGTTATTATTAAATAAAGTTATTATTGCTACTACTACCCCTATTACTACTGCTGATAAAAATATAATAATGATTGATTATGTTACAAAGTGCTTTACAGACAATAAAACAATAGTCAATAAAAGCCAATAAAATAAGTAATAAAACTACTAGACATTAATTAACTAGACATTGGTTAACAAGGTTCAAGAATGACTCTGGGGCAGCTGTTCAAAACTATCAAAAGTGTTAAATTAACTCTGATGGGTGTAGAGTGATAGAAACAATGGCATAGTGTGATTTTTACACTAAATTAACACTGGTGATTTTTCTGTGTGTGTTACCTCCACATCAGTGTCTCCAGTACAGCGGATCCCTGCCTCTTTGGCCTCAGCCAGCGCTATGAGGACGAAGGCTGTCAGAGTTGTCTCAGGCTCGTTGCCATGGAGACCGCCCTGGAGACAGGAAAAGGTTTTCACCTATATTATTTTGAAAACTTATAGGAAATTGTTACATATCATCAATTTACGATATTCACTTTTTTGTTGTTCTTCTTTCCCTCAAACTGCCATCTACGTAGATCAGTTAGTTATTTACTATGTTTCCCAGAATGCCTTTGGACGACCCACAGAGGGTGAGAACTTGTTCCATTCAGCTGTGGATTATACATGTGCTGTAGGTGCAGTGAGAGATAGCGATAGCTGAGCAGGTTTTTCAAGTCGAGAAAAAGTCCCATACTCAAAACACAACATGTTTTGTTGCTGCATTGCATTCTGGTCTATTGAGGCTATTGTGGGTGGAGAAATTGGTCTCTCTGCCTCTTAATGGATTTCTCCATTAATGTGTCTGTATGCACTATATATATGTGTGTGTGTGTGTGTGTGTGTGTGTGTGTGTGTGTGTGTGTGTGTGTGTGTGTGTGTGTATGTGTGTGTGTGCATGTGTGTCTCACAATCATGGTCGTGCTGTAGACCGGGTTGTCCTCTCTGAAGTTCCCAGAATGCTTCTGTTTGTTCTTCAGCAGGTAGAGCAGAGCGTCGCACACTTGCTGCTCGTCGACGCCCACAATAGAATGAGCCATGGAGAAAACCTTCACCACATAGGCTGTGATCCTGAGATTTCATTTCAATTTGATTAGCCTATATTTATTCACCTTTAAAACACATTATGTGATTTTAAAAACACATTATGTGACTTTAAAAACACATATTTTCATGTTTACACGGTTAGGTAGCAACAAAATGCTTATATCAGAGTTACATATTGAATAAACTGTATTCTGTTAGGTTACATAAAAGAATAATGTATTCTGATTACATATACTTCCCTTTAAATAGTGTTCTACATCTTTCTAAAATGTGGCTGGCAAATAAAATTTGTGTTTTTGTGCAAACCTGAAATACATTTTCTGACCATCATAATTTTTCACTTTTTCTTATCTTTACCTTTATACTTCAATTATGACAAAGTACTCAGAATACGTTACTGAGTTTGGTTAATCCCTTGGATTATGTTATTAATTACAATTTTGATTAACTAGAAACTACGTAATCCATTTGTAAAGTTACCTACCTAACTTCATAAGAATGTGTGTAGAAAAAAATCCTTATTGTGAACCCAGTTCTTATACATGAACATCCGAGGAGCACATAATAAAGGAATATTTGTTGTTATATTCGTCATCTATTGACAGTGACATTTCTTTGAACATTGCTCTGACTATTAGTTGCTTGCAATTTGGCGACCTAGGAAATGTAATGTAAACATAAACATTGGTATAAATAAATCATCAAGTATATCATGATATAGTCAGATATTTACATTGTGCTCCTCAAGTTGTAAAGATGACTAGTCATGTTCAGCATATTATATTAAAAATTGGCTAAAATGTGTAAACATTAAAGATGAATGTGGGTAAAGCAAGAAAGACAGCAGAGAAGCAGAACAGAGGAAGAATTGAACTAGAAGACAATATGGAGAGCAAATCTCCACCACTGCTGAACATTTCTTCAACTCCGTTGAGTGATGTCTGTGGGTGGTGTTGCACCCACAGACATCACTCCTATCACTTACATTTACATCCATAGGATTTGGAATGATGATTCGAGATGATTCAACCTATATCCAGTTCATGAAAGCTTTTCTGTTGTCTGTTCTGAACACTCCATGTCTGGTAGCTTTGTCCTGGGAAAAATCCTCTACTGCAGAGGAAGTGAAGTGTTTTACGTTTGCGGTTTGTTTGGAACAAACAGAAGAAGAACTGGGTAGTTGGCATGATCAACGATAGGAACTTGAGTTTTACCACATCAAGGGCGTCCGTGAAATACCTGAAATGTAATGTAATGACTGTACCATGTACTAGTGCCTTGGTTGCTGTAGGGGGGGTAGGAGCCGTCACTCTTACGGTACGCCAGCTGGTTTTCATAACCTGGAAATACACAGCAACATGGAGCAATGTCAAGACGGGATGTGAAGAGTCAGACTTCCACACTTATATCGTGTTTTATGGCTTCTGTATGTTTTCTTGTCTGCTGATCTAAAACAAGCTCATTCCAGACTCTATTGCCATTACAATCATCCATCCACCATACATCCGGCCTTTGATCCATCAATCCATCCATTCATATACTACATATATCACCCAATCCATCCATCTATACGTCCATCATTCACTTTTATTCATTCATCCATTCTCTCTTTTATCCACCCATCCGCCCACCCACCCATCCATCCATCCATCTATCTATCCATTCCCTCCTTCTCCCCCTTGCCTCTCCTGATGTATCGGAGGGCCTCTGCCTTGCGCTGCACCCCTACACTCTGCCAGTCATTGGCTCGGTCCAGGTAGAGCGTGGCGATGAGCGGCAGTGTGATGCTGGCCAGGTTCTGCTCCACACAGCCGCCGGGCATCTGGATCAGAGAGGCCAGAGAGTCCTCACTGATGGAGTTCTCTATACTGTCTGCCAAAACGTTACCTGGGGGAAGAGAAGAGGAGAAGAGAAGAGAAGAGAAGAGAAGAGAAGAGAAGAGAAGATGTCCATTTCTAATCCGTGGCTGAACCTTCCCACCATTCTGCCGTGACTGACCTCTGATATTGATGATTGTTACTGGCTGGGAGTTCGGCACAACAGATCCCAGCTCCACCTTGGAAAAACGAACCGTCTGCATCCCTGCAGCAGGTGGAAACAGAGAATTTTTAAATTTTGATTTGTCACTTGCTGTGTCCTTACGCAATACCAGAATTACATTTTGGCAATAGGGTGAATCTACTGGGTCTCAATCATAGACTGTAAAAACAGATGGACGTAGTGAGTGTGACGTCACCTAGGTTTCTGAAGGGCCGTTTTGAAGCCAAAAGATTGGGTTTACGAGTGCCGCCATGTTGACATTTTTTTTATTCTGGTACTTACCCAACCTCTCCATCTGGCAAAAAAGCCGCAGCAGAACTGGGATTTATTCAGTGTAGCCTAAAGCTGCAGTCTTATAGATCATATCATTTAATTAGGCTATTGATTGATTGATTTGTCATATTTTCTGTATTTTTGCATATATTATTTAAATTGCATATGTTTGGGGATGCTGTGATTTTTATTTTGCAATAATTTGTGTTATAGTTCAAAATAAAGAGAAAATAATCAATGAAGTACCATTAATTTGTCAAGTATTTAATTTCCTGGGTTAGCCAAAAACAGGCATTACCATACGGTTATTTTATATATAAACCATTTCGTAATTGAATTTCCAGACAAACTACTATATCGTGATATATACCGTTACCGTGATATAAAATTACATATCCCGTGATAGAAGATTTTGGCCATATCGCCCATCCCTACTTGCTGCCACTTCCTTATTGGCTCCAAAATTCACCCGTGGTTTTGGCTGCTTGGTCTCAATGTGGATGACAGCGTTAACTAAATACCTAAAACATAAACATAACAGGAAAACATTGGAAATCATGCATCACTACAATCTCCTTACCGCCTTCTGCAGACGGGTTCAACACCAAACTCCGAACTTCAGTCTTCTGCACTCCTTCCATCTGTTTGGTTTTAGAAAATAGGTTTGCTTACTGAAAACCAAACTACCAAAGAGCTATGATAGAAGCTGATCTTATTTCAACCTAAATAAGTCTGTGTTATCTTTTAAATTGCTTCTTAATTAATTTTTATCTTTAACCCTGTTCTTCCCACGGCATTACAAGGCAAATTCAAGTCATCTGTCACTTCATGAGATGGTCTCTAGAGGGCGTCTTTGACTGCAAGATGCAGTGTTTCCCATACAGAGGCACAAAATCAAAAGTTGGTCAATGTATAGAAATTGATCTGAATTGATCTCTAATGCGCCTGAGAATCCACACTCTGCTCTAAACTTGCCTGTGTTAGGAACAGGATTTGTAAACAGTAACTTGATAACGTCTTCTGCTGCCCTACAAACTTTAAGGTAACGTTCTTACCTTGTGGTTTTTAAGTAACGTTAGTGGAATTTGATAATTTAACCAATAACCGTGTGGCAATGCATCAATACATACAATTGAATTGAATTGAACACACGCGCTGCGGGTCTGTACAAGATCTGTGCTTGTTAATTTCCAATTGATGACGATTTTAACCATTCGTAGTGATCTCTACTTTATTGTTATATTCTTGTCTGCAAAGCACTAACTTTGTTTGATAAGGACCATACAAAAAAAGTTTAATATTGTTACATTCAAGGAAGCCAACAAACCTTTTGTCTGTACTTCACCATGTCTAGTAAATTCCAAAATACTCAATTCAGCTTCACTATTTTACCAGCTGATTAGTTTTTTAGAACAGTATAGGACCTTCAAATGATGGCTGGTATATTACCATTATATTCCCTTTACAAGTGACTCACCACAACCCGCAGTAGCTTCTGGATGCGGTCTCCTCCTGTCATGTCCCTGCCCACCACCATCACCTCCACAGGGAGTTTCCCCACCACCAACGGTACAATGGTATAAGGCACCACCAAAGAAGAGCCGGCCGGCAGCGTCACTTCCTGCATGTGTTTCTCATTGAAGGCGACACTGCACATACCCTCTGTCTTCATCAGTACCACCCTCACCTGGGCAGAAACCAGCCACAATACAGTCGACGATAACACAAATGTAAGCCCAGCAATGCTCATAGTTTATTTCATGCATTTAATTTTATTGTATAAGTTTTGTGAAAAGAGATTATTGCCAGCAAAGATTGTGTTTGAACTATATAATTTTGAATTTGTCATGCTCATAGAGCCATTGAATTGAAACGTTTTTTTAATAAATGAATTTTAAAGAGAAAAGGAACTTTTGCACACCGGGGATTATATTTATTTTTCAATAAATTAGTTTTAAAATAAAATGTAATGCGTAAGGCACAATTTCAAATTGAATGCCAGGACAGCATTTTTGAGCTCGTCTTCTTACTCGCAGGTCGTCTTGGCCGTAGTTGTGCAGCACAGCTTTAATCTCAACCTGTTCGTTCCTCGCAACTGAATACGGCAGCTTCAGGTCCACAAAGAAATGTTTCCATGCTTTGACGTTGTAAGGCTCAGCAACACATAAACCTATGGGTATTCAGAAGCAAATTAGTGAGTGTTTTTGTGTGTGTGTGTGTGTGTGTGTGTGTATGAGTGTGTGTACTTATTTTGCTATCCTTGTGATCACCAGGACCTCACAATGATAGCAACCTGACCTTTTGACTTTTGGAATGAGGACATTTTTGCAAAGTGAGGACATTTTGGCCAGTCCTTGCTTCTTCAAGGGGCTATTGGGACTTTTTAGGACTTTATTAGGGTTTTCTGTGCTTCCACACTGCGAGCAACACAATCAACAAATCACTGGAAGTCTGCTCACTTCCTAGAGAGCTTAGCAACCAGGGAAACTTGGCCGATATGTGAATGGTCAACAAGCTTGATGCCATGGCTGAACTTTTCACCGTCATTGACTGTCAACAGGCAATCTTTTTTGTGCTTCCTTGTTTCCCTGCTGGTGTGATTTAGTTTCATAACAATAGTTCCACCTGACCAGTGCAAAATGGAGGGGCAGTTGACAGCTACAGCCATTCAAAGATTCCCAGTTCTCCATTTGAAAGACTACAGAAATAAATGTCTATAAAACGATGCTTGAAGAACAGTTGCATCCATCATTGGGTCGATGATGTAAAGCTCTGAAGTAAAGGTTGAATAAAAAAATAATAATAATGCTGCCTAATTAGCGCTTACTACATAGTTAGTTACTGTAAGTTAGCTCATAAAAATTCTGTAACATTATGAAAGGCAATGAAAAATAAGTGAAAATTATATGATTTAGTACATAGCTTGTTTTTTTTGGTCAAAACCTTTGTAGCTACAAAGAGAAAACTATATAGATGCTGTTGGAGCAGCTCACATAGTCGGTCAGAATAGGGCGACTCACCAACTAAATTGCTCACAGTGTGTACAAGCAGTTAGAGTTAAAATTAGAATTAGGATTAGGTTAGATACGGTTTAAGGTTAGGCATGTGGTGGTGAGGGTTAATGTTAGGGAATAAATCTAGTAATGGAAGGTCCTCACAAGTACAACAACAATAATAGTAATAATAATAACAATAATAATAATAATAATACTAATAAACTTTATTTATAGTGCACCTTTCATACAAATGATGCAGTTCAAAGTGCTTTACAATAAAAAATAAAAATAAAATGCTTAATATTAAAAGTAAAACAGACAAATTAAAACAAGGATTAGCAGTAAATAAATCAGCAAATGGTAAAAGGGACAGTAAAAACATAAACTGGTAAGAACGATATAATATGTAAGAAATAATACATTTAAAAAAAATAGAATGACTTTAATTAAAAGCCAAGTTAAATAAATAGGTTTTTAGCTGTCATTTAAAAATGTTCACTGAGCTCGAATCTCTTATGGCTTTAGGTATAAGAGAAAAAAAAAAAAGCTGCGCCTGTTTTTCTTACGTGTTCTTACATGAAGGATTACAAAACGCAGAGAGTCTGCAATGTAGGCCGGTCCCAAACCATTAAGAGCTTTGTAGACCATATTAAAACCTTCTAAAAAATACTGGGAGCCAATGTAATAGTAATAGAAACGTATGTGTGTGTGTGTGTGTGTGTGTGTGTGTGTGTGTGTGTGTGTGCGTGCAGGGGTTTATGTGCTATGTGCAAATGAGAGACACTGACATTTTGAAAGATTGATGGTAAAGCAAAAGAAAATGTGGACATATAGAGATTTAGACATCTAAATCTATTATTTAAAATCTATATTACATCCTACCTGTATCAGGTGATGCGCTGATGGCCATCACACCCCACTCTGTGATGCTGTCAGGTAAGATGGAGTCTACAGTCACAGACGATAAGCTGTTGATCAGATTCATGTTAGCAATTAATCACTTGCAAGGAGGTCAAAGGTCAGAGCCACAGCTCTGTGACAAAATGTAATAAATGATCTTGTATTACTACAATAATACATAAGTCGATGGTAAATAAAATACGTAATAGCTAAGATAAAATGGTAACCCTAAAAGTTTTTTTTCATCCACATGAGAGGAGCAGACTGAACGTTACTAACTTAAAATCCCACTGAAACGGACGTTAGAGCGTCTTTAGCTTCTGTCCTGTGACGTATTTCCCAGTGAAACAGAATATTTGAGCAGTGTACAGTTACAAGAGGGATTTAAATCAAATCCTTTGCATTTGATTGGACCGCTAAACAGTGGGCGGGGCTTAGAGTTTAGCGCGATACAGAGCTACAGAGAGAAACGGAGCTACAGAGGACTGTTGGCTCCACACACACCTCCCTCACCTGTTGTTAGATCAGAAGGAGGACAAGGGAGAGATGAATGAATTAGACCTCAGCGACATTGTTTTGGGAATGAAAACAAAGTTTTTGCCCACTGATATCCAAACACACATCTCTTCCTCTCTCTCTCCATATTGCTCTGTCAGCCACGACCCAGAAACAGTGAAGTGTGGTTTTATATGACCGGTGTGGCTAGCTAGAGGTTGAAGAATGATTGATGGGTGGATGTCATGATGTTATTGGTTGAAATTGGTTGGCTCATGCTTATGTAAGCACACAGCATATTTTGTTTTACAGGAAGAAAACATGATTGGATTTTGATATAAGAATACAAAGAAAGCGATTTTTTGTATTTTTTTTGGCATATATTGTTAAATAGGTGCACAATATGACCGGGGATGTGATCTAAAAGGGTTAAAAATGCATTTTTCATTTCATCTCGACTTTAACGTTACAGCTAATGTCCAGGAAAAAACACTGGCTGCCAAACAGACAAGAGGGAGCTGGCTGCAGACAAGATGGCGGACACGGAGTCAGACATCTTGGACCTCCGTAAGAGGCACCGCGGCAGTTGACAGGAAATCACATGACCTCAGCAGCGGAAGTTGGTCTTCTTCGTGTCGTTTTTGCGTGAAGCCCTCTTGTGGCAGGAAAGGCAGGAGGACTTAACAGCGGTAAGATACAGATTCTATTAAGAATCTTTTAAAAAGTCTGTTGGCTTTTCTAAGGTTTTAATGTTGTCTATCAAACTTGAATATATCGAAGAGTCCAGCGAGTGTAGGTATACTGATATGGAGAAAATACATTTGAAAATGCCAAGTGGCTCCAAGCATTTGACACAATTTTGGTCACAATTGTTGCAGGTCCTGTAAGCACTTTTTAAAATATTTGTGGAAATGAATCCTGACATTGTCAGGCTCTGTTGCCTTTAATGAGTTTAAAATTGATACCGTACTGTCGAGTACAAACTATTTGAATCACATTACATTGGTTCGCTAATGCGTTAGCTGCTCCGATGCTCAGTCTGGCTAATGCCTAGAGCTTGCAGTGTAGCACGCAGTTAGCCTGACTATGACAACTAATCATCTGTAGTGTAGCTTAATCGCTGTCCGGGAAACCAGCTTTTAAAATCTGTACTAATTCTTCGTAAAATCTGTACTAATTCTTCTCCATTTAAAATATTGCATAAAGCCTTTAAGAGAGTCAGTTGACTTGTAAAATATATTTCTATTGAAAAATCTTGTATATTTTTTTAAATCCGTGTGCTAAATTGCACATTTTAAGAACCAAATACCGATTACACACAAGGTGACCTTCATGGGGGAAACAAAGTCACGAAGAAGACCAACTTCAGCTGCTGAGGTCATGTGATTTCCTGTCAACTGCGCAGGTGCCTCCAAGACATCTTGGACCACAGGTGCGGTCCAAGATGTCTGCCTCCGTGTCCACCATCTTGTCTGCAGCCAGGTTCTCTTGGATTAGACCACAAAATGACAGTAACCTACTCATTAGGAGTGTTAGCTAACAAGAGGTAGGACAGAGTCACTTATTATGAACGAAGCTACAGGTAGCTGCTGGTCGTGGCAGATATCCATCAGTCTGGTCCACAGACAGGTGATCGTTACATCCACTCGCATTATTCCCCAGTTACTGATGTTAACAACTTGCAAAAATTAATAAAAAGCTTTACTACAAGGCTCAGATAACTGATCCCTTTTCATTTCAACAAATTAACTAATTAGTTGACTAGATAGCCGCACTTGTTACTTCATTCTATTTTTGCCTTCCTGTTTACCTTCACCACTAAAGCAAAGATAGATAAGTGTCCGATAGGTGTAAAGGACATCCACAGACACACACTTAAGACAGTCCTATGATTTCATATTGCTGTAAAGAAGTGACCAAGTCTGTGTTGTTGAGGAAAACAAATCATATTGGATTTATTTTCAGTGCTGGTGTGTTTGTTCCTTGCACTCTCCTGTAGACTACTTGGAGGAATGCCACTGGAGAAAATGGAATGTTGTGGAATGTTTAAAGCCATTTTTCTCACTTTTTATTTTTATACACCTAACAGATTAAAAAGCTCAAAATCAAAATATCACAAATTAAACATGTCAAATTTTCACCATGTGAAGGGTTTTTGCAGGCCACCACACTTATAGTATATCACTAAAATGCAGAGGGAAGTACAGAAAACGTATTATACTAGGGTGCAAAAGCCAAGAGGAGGCCCGGCTTGCACTAGGTCTACCTAGTCTTGTTTTGTTCATAAACTATAGTCCGTTATTCCAAAGTTTCAGCAGGCAACTTGTAAAATATTAGCTTGATTGTAAACAATGACAGCAGCTTTTTGGGTTGCCTGATGTCACTGCACAACGCAAACAGTGACATAACACACACCCACATCCAACAATGTTTGTTTAATTGGCTGTGAGTCAAGCACACTACAGACAGTTGCTGATTGGATTTTGGTGAAACATATTTTCTACTTATTGCCCAACTACAATTCTGCGTCATTCTTGGAGGACGACATGTTTACTGTTTACTTGTTAGTGTAGTGATGAATCATGGCCACTGCAAACAGCCGCTCCCTAATGACACACTTCCACACTATGCTGTTATCTGACGGAAACCACAAACCTGCTTTTTTTCTCATTGTCACCCATTTATGTTTGAAATTATACTTTTTTTTTTTTTTTTTTTTTACAGTGCCAAGGGGCCATGAAACTCTCTCAACACATAAACGACCACGTAAACTTTGAAAAATTAGTTGAAATATGAAAAGGAAAAACACCAAAATGACTTTCATGGTTTTTCCATAACAGCAGCAACAACAACATTTTTAAGCTTCAATGTGTGGGTACTAGACCTCAAACATGTTAATGAATAGATGGCATTTTTTCAATTACTAATAAGAGTGCTAGGCTTCATAATATTAGCTTCTCTTTCCTCTTGCCTTTTTCACTGGGCTTCAGTCTTATGGAACAAGAAAAGCTGTGGTTCTTTGGCTCCACCCATTAGTTTGCATAATTAAAACTCCAATCTACCACTCACCCGTCTGTGCTGTCGGCTGTGCTGGGCAGGCTCACATCCCTCCACAGCCAAGACTCATAGAACTTGGCGCGCAGATACACCTGAGTCTCATCCAGGTACTCCCCCTCTTCCTCCTCCTCTGCCACAAACTCTTCTTCTTCCATTTTCTTCTTCATCAATCTGTTTCCCCTTGTATTTTGTGTTGGTCGTGGTCGAGCTGCAGAGTAGGGTGAGACACAAGAGAAAAAGTTAATACTCTGTTAGCACAAAATACATTTTCCCCTACAGGATGGCCACTGGTGGGTTCATAATTTGTCCTGGATAAAGTAAAGAAAAAAAAAAAGGTTGAAGGTAACTTGACTGAAAAAATGATAACATCTCCACAGACTGAATCTTCTATATTTCAGAAATACTGAATGATGAACTTCTGGTTATCTGCCTTCCAAAATGGATATAAGAATATATAACATTTTGGAAATTAACTCTTCCTTTATTTACCATGGGGACGCCAAGAGCGGGGCATAAGTGATGTGGACCGGGGCATAAGTGATGAGAACATTTCATCGTACACGACATAATCAGCATCATAATCGGCATCATAAGCGGCGGTTGTCAGCGGCGGCGGGGTGGTGGGGCGCCTGGTCTCGAGCTCCTGGCCCCGGTAGTGGGCGCAGCAGTGGCGGAAAGCCTGGATGCACTCCCAGCCCTCGGTGATGTAGAGGGAGCGTCGGGTGCAGGAGTACGGCATGGGGATCTCCCTCAGGCCGTGCTTACAGCACCGACGCTGCAGCTTCTCCTTGTAGTGACTCTCTGGAGATGGGGGGGGCAGGAGGTTAAGGTAATGGACTCAAGGAAGGATGAAAGGCGGAGAAAGATGGAGGGCAGGAAGAGAGCGTTTTGGTGGGATGATGGGTGCATGGAGAAAACGTAGGATGACATAAAATAAGTATAAGCCAATCACCTACTGCCGTTTCTTTATGTCAGATTAGGGCAAACAGACATGATTACATTGAGTTAAGGAGCCACAAAGCAACAGGAACTCATTCGTTTTCAATAGGAAGCCGATCAACATGAAGTTACAAACGACAGCAAGTAAAATGTAGCAGCGAGTCGGGCAAGCGCTGCTTCAAAGTTTTTCCCCACTCTGAAGACGCAGTGAAGCACAAACAAATCAAGGTAGCGTAGGGTAGTTATATTTACGCTATTATTTCCTTGATGAAGTAGAAGAACGAGTACTTGCCAAATTAAATAAAAGTGAGACAAATGCAAAGCTATGACAGCATAGCCAGCATGTTGGCGACAATGTAGCTCAGTGCGGCAGGCCGTTCTGTAGCTTTTATGGCTCATAATCTGAATGTATCATGACACTACGCCTACTGATCCACTATCTTAAAAAGCAGCCGTTGTCAAGAGTGCTCCCACCTATTTTGAAACACACAAACCCTCAGCGATGAGCGGACACTCACCCAGCTGGGTTCGATGCTGTAACTGCTCAGCAGAGCGCCTCCTTCTGGCACTGCCTGGACACTGCAGAGCTGAGGAGAGGAGGAGAGGAGAGGAGAGGAGAGGAGAGGAGAAAAACATTGGTACCCATGATGAACAATCAGTGATGTTTCCTGTTTCCTTATCTGCCATCTCTCTATCATTGTATTATTGTGATGTATCAGGCTAATATTGACCTTTCATTAAAAAACAGAAATAATGGATCTAATGGGTGTGATGCAGCCTGTTTGATTACATATTTATTGTATAACTGATCAATATTACACTGGTTGTGTATGGGAAGCCTTAACATGAAGTGATTCTTATGCAAAATTTGGACAGATTCATTCCGATGTCACCTTCAGGTGGTGACATTACCTGGCACCAAAGATCAGCCAGTAGCAGATGGCAATTTCAGTTGCATGCTTTTTACCTTTAGATGTCAGGCCTTATAAAGGGTTTGAGGTTAAATTACTCTTTAAATACACAACACAGCTATTAAATACACAACAACATGACAACAAAAAGCAACAACACTTCAAGCACTTAAGCAAATACAGCAGTACAAACATGGCCTTCAGCTAGCATGGGAGGATGGACTTTGATTAACTTTGATGGACAACTGCTGCACTTTGGCTTCATCCACAAGAGGAATTGTTTGGAAGAATTAAGTTTTGATCTTCACATTTATTGTGACAAAAAGCAACACAACATTTAAATCCAACATGGATCTGTTTCTGGTCCTGATCAGAGGCGGGAGCAATATAGTTTGATTATTTTTCATAAATTGTGTTTACTCAAGATTCAGCTTTGAATATGTTCAGAAACAAATGATTACATGCAGGATAATGTTTCTATTACTGGAGGGACTGGACTGTGAAAGATCTGGAAAAAATGAAACATAACATCAACATCTGTCACGTTTCAGCACTTCTTTCTGTCAAAAAGGGCACCTTGGTCACTTAAACCAATGTAATCTTACATCGGAGTTAAACAGCCAATGATGTGCAAGAAAATTTGAGGTGGCACCCGGGGCAATCAGATTTCAAGGGGAGGCAGTGCCATCCGGCAACCGCTTTGGCTCCGCCCCTGTTCTAATGGGAAATTTGGTTTGAGCAGGAATAAAACACAATAAGTTATCACAATTATCCAAATAAGGGGTAGAGAGTGAATCTGTTACAGTTTACGAAATTCACAGCTTGTTAGATTTAGTCTGGTGGCCTGAACAGTCAGTACCTTGCCTGGGTATGGTGTTGAGCCCAGAGCTGGAGGCAAAGAGCAGTCCTGCATCTGTGAACACCGTCATGCTGTCTGGCCCACGCCCTCGGGTGCAGCCGATGTCTCCCTTCTCCACCACGTCCCAGATCTGAGAAGAAAGTCCAGTTGAGGTCAAAGGTCAAAATTGGAGAGGTTTGTGCTATTCTGCGTTAGTTTTGGTTTGGTTCTGCAGTATTTACTTGGTTGTTTTCCATTATGTTACCTAAAAAATAATGTATATTATAGCAATTAGAGGAAAACAGCAAAAAAATTGAGGATTTCTTCTAGAAATACTTTGAAAGTGAAAGGAGAAACTCATAAACCCATTTAAATACTGGTAGTTTTTCTGCATCTTGATAAAATGTGGCACAGCAACAAATTTGTGTTTGTATGCAAGCCTGAAATATATTTCCTGAACTTTGTAATATTTCACTTTTTCTTATCAGTACCTTCAATACAATATGAAAGTAATCAGATTGTATTACTGAGTTTGCATAATCCCTTAGATTATTTTACTGATTACAGTGTTGATGAGGTATCTAGAAGTGACCTACCCAACCCTGCCTGTGGCACAGTGTATATATACATACACAAACACACAAAAACACACTCCCACACACACACACACCTTGCTCTGTGTGAGTCTCTGCTTGCTAAGCAGATACACAGCGTTGTCCACAGCCACCAGGTTGACCTTTGACCCCGGGTCCCCTCTGACCCTGAAACTGATGGGCGTCCCAGGTCTGTAGTCTCGATGCCTGCCGTCCGCCGGCCCGACACTCAGCTAGGGAGGCAGAGGGGGGAAGGTAATTATTAATAACAATGTACTGAAACAATGATAAAATACAAGAATGAAGTTATAACACAAGAAGAGAAAAAATACAAATTTGTGCAGGTGAGATGAAAAAAAAAAGGGCTTTTAAAAACATCTAACACACAAAAACATCAAGATGACAAGCAGACATGACTGAATGACTGGGCTGATTCTCACTAGAAAAACAGCACAAACTTTTTAAGACTTAAAACTGAATTGAAGACTTCAAGGCTGTATCTAACAGTATTCAAGGACTTTTGAGAACATGGAGAGTTATTCCTGAGCTGTCTTGGAGAGAATGAACTTCTGAAGACCGTACGCACAGAGAAGCATTTTCAGTGTGAGATGTGCTGTGTGCTTGATGCAAAGCCAATGAATGAGACAAACGTGTTCATTTTCCAGCAGATTCAATCATCTCTCTACTATAGACTGGATGGGATGCATCGTTCTGGCAATGCATCTTGGGGCTTCCTATTTGTTCTCAATCGATCAAGTTGCCATCCGATGCAGCCTGGGTTGGTTGGTACCCTTATGGGATCTTCATCTGTTCTCAGTCCTCATTTTATTTTGTTCTGGAATCATACTTCAGCCATAAAATATTATAAGATATATATCATAAAATATTATATTAAAAAACGTTCCCAATACTTCCAATACTTATAATAGTTGATTCCAGACAACATTTTCTTGAGTTTAATCCAGTTGATGACAAAACACTAGAAGAAGTTGTGTTGCATCTACAGTCACCTCCCTGCTGCCTTGATAGTCTTAACAGTTTACTGACCTCCAATAATACTCTTGATATCTTCCAGTCAGGATTTTGGTCCCACCACAGCACTGAGAACACTCTAGTAAAGGTTTTAAATGATATGCGTTTTAATACGGACTGTGAAAAAATCTCAGTTCTAGTTTTATTGGATCTTAGTGCTGCGTTTGATACAGTAGACCATGACATACTGGTAGGCAGGCTGGAAAAATGGTGCTAAACTGGCTTAAATCCTATTTAC
Organism: Centroberyx affinis; assembly: GCF_046629955.1. NCBI lineage: Eukaryota > Metazoa > Chordata > Actinopteri > Beryciformes > Berycidae > Centroberyx > Centroberyx affinis. The sequence goes on from NW_027280043.1 coordinate 55,597, forward strand.
AATTCAGAAACTACTTTGTATCTATTGGTAACTGCGTATCTGAGCGAACAAAAAAACGACATGAGGAGTTCCTCAGGGGACAATTCTTGGGTCTCTTCTGTTCAATCTTTTACATGCTCCCACTAGCTCAAATAATGCAAAACAACAATATTTCCAATCATAATTATGCAGACGACACTCAGATCAACATAGCTTTATCAATAGATGACTATGCTCCAATAGATTCACTAAACAAGTGCATTGAACAAATCAATGACTGGATGTGCCACAATTTTCTGCAACTAAATAAAGATAAAGAGGAGAGACCTTGAATCCCTCTCGCTGAAGACTAAAAACCAATTCAGAAATCTTGGTGTAGTTATAGACTCTCATCAAGACAATTTCAAAATCTGCCTACTATCACCTCAAAAATATCGCAAGAATTAAAGAATTAATGTCCAAGCAGGACCTTGATAAACTTATTTGTGCATTTATTTTTAGTAGGCTTGACTATTGTAACAGTGTCTTCACAGGTCTCTCCAAAGAAGCTAGAGACCTGCAGCTCATACAGAATGCTGCTGCCAGGGTTCTTACTAGGACTAACAAAATGGACATCACTCCAGCGCTGAGATCACGGCATTGGCTTCCTGTGTGGCAAAGAATTCAGTTTAAAATTCTGTTGCATGTTTATAAAGGACTTTGTAAGCCAGTCTTTTGTCGCAAATTTGACATCTTACTTTGTTTTCATCTTTCTCTAAACTAATATACCGCCACACTACCGATGTGGGCGGTGCAGAATTAGGCTTTTTCTTGACAGTCAGCAACAGTGTCTAATACTTGGTCTAATCTCTCATTCTGTTGCCAGGCAAACTTGAGCCACTTGTAAACTTATCAGAACCCCAGAGAAGAACTCGGCTCTGGGATTCACTCGTGCATGCGCATTTTCTGTGCTGTGTGGAATCGACTCTTATCAACCCCATCGAACCTACTTGAAAGCAGTCTTTTTCTGGATGCCAACCTCTGAACTCAGAAGCCAGTGGCAGAAAAACAGAAGCCAGATTTCAGGCATTTCAGGTCTGGTGTCTTGCTCAAGGACACTTCAACAGGACACATGACTGTTGATAAACACACCATGGGTTGTTGCGGTGATCAAACCTGTGACTTTTCGGCTATGGGACGGTCTCTCTAACCACTAAGCCGCCCCACTGCTGGTGATTCCTCATGATGAGCTGTGGACTCACCCCTCCTAGACAGGAATCTGCCACATCCACCCAGATGGAGTCGGCCACCACCTCCGGCCGCTCCGCCCAGGGAATGGTGTAGAACGCCACGAAACGGAACGACGGCATCATCTCCGTGGTAACCGTCAACCCAACGCTGGTGATTGCTTGACCGGTCACATCCAGTCGCTTAGCAACGATGATTTTGCCTTTGTTGAGTACCTGAGAAAGTTGATTGAGGGAGGAAGTCAAGAAGAATATATCATCTCTGAATTTTCACACTTTTTAGATATTTTCAGTTTGGATTCGAGCAAACAAGCAATCATGGTATGAGATTTGGCTGTGGAAAGGCTTGTTAAAAAAACCAAAAAAAAAATCAGTAAAAAGACTGATGAAGAAGCAATCATCCACAACAGATTTAAGTTACATAATGTTTAGACAGTGATAACTAGAGATTATATATTGTCAGTGTTGGATCATGTTATGCCGCCCACAATTTCATGAAACTGTTTAGATACAGTGGAAAATAGATTAAACTTTTTACCAGCCAATTTAATTTCTTGGCTGCCAAAGTAGTTTTTTAGATTTGTAAAGACTAATCCCAAGTGGCCAGTAGAACTGACAGATATCCCAGCCACAGCCAACATTTACCAGCAGTATACATTTCTAGTGGCTAGTGTATATTTCAAGTCCTCAAATAAAAAAAAAAAGTTTCAGATACAAGATAAGAAATAAAATCCTTTCATCTAATGGTTTGATCTGTGAACAGGATATCATTTTTAAATTCCTAAAAAAAAAACCAGGACAAGAGGAGAAAAACACCCAACAGAATCTGTGCTTTCACACAAAGTGGGAGCTGGTCAAAAAGAAGTGGTGTATATAACGGTTACAATGGTACACAACGGTCACAGTTCCCATCGGCCATTTATGTATATCCTGTTCATAGAACAAGCCTTTCAACTTTATTCATGTACAATGGTACAGTTCATCATGTACAAGTTACTAACCCAACACTAAAAAGCATCTTCAACACTGTTTTTATTTTCACAATGAACTCCAAATGGAGCACCCTCTGTCCAGATTCTCTTACGTATAAAACAGTTATTCAATGTAGGATTGAGTCTTAAAATCATATTTTTCTGAAAGAAGCTGTCAGCGGGGTGAAATAGTTCCACTTGTTTCCAATGTAAACCAACAGTTTCAGTCAATGATTTTCTTGAACTGAATGACATTATGTTGACTCTAGTAGAATGGACCTTATTTCAAGATACTGCCACTGTTGTTACATTCATGTTGTTTCATCAGATTTTAGGACTAAACGCTACATTAAATGACTTGTAGTTGATGGACAACTTTTGTCGCAGTGGGGTGTGCTGGTCTCACCAGGTAGGTGAAGTCTGTGATTAATTCTCTATAGGCGACGCTGAATGTCAGCTTCAGGGTCAGTGTGTCTCCTACAGACACCATGTTTGTCCCTGTGGAGATGTACAGGTAGTTTGGATATTGTGAGTTCTGGGGGCTGTAGGGATACACAGTGGCCTGGTGTTTGGCCTGCTGCTCTGGCTTCAGGTCCGCCTGGTGTGGTCTCAGCCTAGGACACAATAGAAAAAAGGCTTGTGATAAATTCACCTTCAAAATCCCAAACGGATATCCTGCTGTCCAGTATCCACATGGAGAGAAATCATGAAGACGTAAAAACATTGAAGGCAACAGTACAAAAACATGGTATACAAGACAAAAATAAATTCTTAAAAAGGGCAATAAGTAAGATTTTTACTGTCCCAGCACAAAATGAACATAATATATGATAGGACTGTCGATGAATACCAATCGCTCAATGATAACTTCAGCACCCGCTGAAACTTCCAGCCTGTTTTGTGCCGAAGAGGATTAGGGCCATGTGAGATTAATCTCAGAATTCTGAGTTTAAAGTCCTAATTCTGAGTTCTGACTTTAATCTCGGAATTCTGAAGATAAAGTTCTCAGAACTGAAATAAATTTTTCACCTGACGCCCTAATTCACTCGGACTGTTTACTTTATCAACACTTAATTGGTAGAGCCTTATGCCGCTTTTCCACCGCATGGTACGGGCACAACTCGCCTCGACTCGACTCGCCTCGACTCTACTCGCTTTTGGTAGTAAGGTTTTCCACTGCAGATAGTACCCCCTCAATGTGCCCCCCCCCCCACAACTGGTCGTCATAGCGACGCCGCGATGCTGCATGAAACGCGACGCACATAGCAACAATGGAGGATATCGAAGGGTTGATTCTCGGTATGTGGCTGTTAGTCACAGCAAGGAAACAGATTTTATTTCAGAAGAGGCTGAAGGCAGCGAGACAACAGACTGCTCTCTGGCTGCTCAAAGGTGACGCAAGAGGGTAAGCTAACCCGGTAGCTAACGTTAGCATATGTCCCGTGTCGCGATGACGATTCTCTCCGACCAATCAGTAGTCTGCAGTGTTTTTCAGGTCACCGTTTGGTATCACCTCAGCTCGCTTGGAACCTCGACGGAGGTGCTACGAAAAAAAGTACCAGGTACCAGGTAATATGGTACCTGGTACCTGGTACTTGCCCAGTGGAAAACCAAAAAAGGCGAGTCGAGTCGAGTCGAGCCGGTACCATGCGGTGGAAAAGCGGCATTATTTGCTGGGGAAGTGTCAGTCATTAATCACCCCACTTCTCTGGCCTATCAGTGAAATCAATGTGTGGGACTTTGGACTTGAGCCTTACTCAAGTTACTCATTTCTGTTCAGTTTTCTCTCCTTCATCTTCAGAGGTGGATGTATGTCCATGTTGCCCATTGGCTTGTTATTTTATGCTGTTCCCTATGGAGTTTGGTGTTGTGTGTGTGCAATTAATTGTAAGTTAAAATTATTGATTATGTTTCTAAGAAGTTGTAATCTTCTGCTTCTCCTTTTGGCATTGAATATATGCTCTTGATGAATATACTATGTAGAGGCTAATTAGCATAGCATGTTAGCATTAGCCTTAGCAATTTGTTTCTTTTGACCTAGACATTGCTGCCATGTAGTTAATTTAGTTAATTTTGACCGTTTAGCCATTAGCTTAGCCATTAGCCTTATTAGCATTGTGCCAAAACTACATGGATGTCTGCTGTTATACTCATTGTACTTATTTTCTCTGTGTTAGAACCACACACATCTTTGGAATTATCTTTGGATCATCAAGAGTGGTTGCCCTTTGCACTATTTTGATTGGAATTTGCTGGAATAAATCTTTCAGTGATTTCATGAATGAGGTCTGACCTGACTATCTATTGATCTTACACACCGGGTTAACGAACAATTCTGATTATCACTACTCACTTACAATTTTTGAAAGATACTCAACTGACAATTTTCACACTACAACATAGGCTATTAAGTAGATATGTATGGAATAAGTATGAGAAGAGTCCCACAGCGTATGCACGGCAATGATGTAGTTTCCGAATACAGGAAAAGTTTAAGTTAATAGAAGTTTTACTTATTTTCAGTAATTCCATACTGCTCAGTAAAGAACAGACATTATTTGGCTTGTTTTTCTCAAGTGCTATAAACTTTGCCAAAGTGTGATAGCTCCCAGATCTAAATGAGTGAAGTGTCTCATCCCTGACTGTCATGAAGTCGACTTGTTGCCGAGAAAACAAATAGCTAAAAAATAGGTGTATCGTACAGCTTTCTCTAGCGTCTTCTAGTTTTGACTACATGTATTCTGAAGATGCACAGTGAGCAGCAGGTGGGAAACGTTCTGTGTAACTGAATGACAGAAACAAGCAGCATGCCTGTAGTTGTACTAACAGAGATGGTTTGTCTGTGCAGACCCTTGGGCATGTTGATGGTGACTCTGGTGGAGCCGGAGGCGATGATCAGGGGCGTATCCAGCAGATTCAGCTTGACCACGACGTTATGGGCTGGGGAACCATCATGGTGGCTCACCTGGACCTGGAGAGGTTTGGGACAACTTCTCCTGTCACTTTAGTCACATGATTTCATATTTTACATTTTGGTCTTTACCCAATGCTCATGTCCAGAGCAACTGACAATGAGTGAGCAAATGAAGGGTCAATGTCTTGTTCAAGGACACTTAAACGCAACACATGGCTGTTTTTGGACACATGGGATCAAGTCTGTGGCCGTTTATTTAAGGACAGTCTCTGCCGCCAAATGAAGCAGTAAAAATGTCCAGTTTTACCATTATATTAGACAGATAGATTGCAAAACTGGACCCTGGTCCTTACTGTGAAGTCAAAGGGCAGGCCTGGCATGAAGTACTTTTGCATGTCTCTGAAGGATACAACATAAGGAGACTCCACAATCTTAATGCCAGTCTTCTCTGCTTCAACCAGGTCACTGCCTACACAGGAGAAAAGAGAAGAAGAAGAGAATTTAGAATACAAACTACACTGAGGTCAAATAGTAGTAAATAATTGTAAAGTAGTAGTAAAGACTTGCGAAAAATCCTGGGCTTATGCCAAATTGTCAACAAACTTAACTCAGTTAGCAACGTACGTGAAACGAGACCGTGATCTAATATCTAACTCTGTACTGCTAAAGAAAGGAGGGGTTTTAGATTATTTTTGTCTCCAGAACAGCTCTTCCTCTGAGTTATGTTTTCATAACTAAAACTCCAATCAAAGACTAACCTGATCATGGCTTTTCGTTGTGAATACACTGCTGTGCTCCTGTGCATTACTACAGTACATGCAGGCCTACAGTAAGCGCTTACCTGACTCGGTGAGGACAGAGGCCTTGACATACACAGAGCTTCCCACCACAGATCTGATGTTGGGGTAAGCAGTCCTGAGCTCCTCCATGCTCAGTCTGACGACTCCTCCATTCAACTGCAGGACACCAACAGGTGGAATGGCAGTCAATACAGTGCAACATTTAAATGTCATTTCAGAAATTTTCATAAACATTAATGTCGATGCCAATGGTTAAAAATAGAGCTCAACTCAAATTTCGGCCATCTGAAGCAAATGTTAAGACTTCCCTGTCCAAGTTCCACCTGTCCTGCCTGAGAGAGCATTTCAGAATTTATATGTATTTATAAGCTATTTAGCATTCAATCAAGAATTTATTTCAGAATAGGCCTCATACCACTGAATTTACCTACACCCATTTCCACAATTTCTCACATGTAGCGTTGTAAAACGGCAGATTTTTAAAGGCTAGTTTGCTGGTAAAGAGTGAGAGTAGCTGGTGAATTCTGGGATGTAGCATTGACTTACATCAGACACCTGCTTCACAGTTGGTAACCTCCTCATCTCTTTGTTAATTTGCACCCCAAACACCACATAGGCCTTCCCCTGGACTGGCTCCCCATACAGGTACCTGAAACACACCACACCATTGATGCAAGGTTAGATTACAACAGTTAAACAACTGTCAATGTTTTTTTGTTGGTTCTAGTTGTCTATATTTTAAAAAAATATCTGGTTGAATCCACATTTCCATACATCCTCATAACAATGTGTGTCTAGAATCAGGATTAGGTTTTGGTTAGGTTGGTTACGGCATGTAGAGGTTAGAGTTAAGGTGTCTGTGTGTGCGTGTGTGCGTGTGTGTGTGTGTGTGTGTGTTAGACTGACCTGGCTGAGATCTCTACCTCCAGTTCAGTGTCGTCCAGCTTGAAGAAGGACTTCCTGGGAGTCAAAGTAACACTGAAGGCGGGGAGCACTGAAACACAACACGCCATATAAATATACAGTATTATACAGTTACAGAGCATGTGAATAGCTTCATTCCAAAATGAGATATACAGTTGGAAAAATGTAATTCCTACTCTGACAAAATGATTGTTACAATGAAAACCAAATTCACCATTGAATGTTACTGTTATGTTATTAGCTACCATGAGCACTTTACACAAAGACACACTAAAACTTGACCTACCATATTTCTTCACCTCAAACTGGGAGCTGAAAGTGTTCTGCTGCCAGTGGTCAAACTTGGCAATCACCGTCCATGTTCCTTCACTGCCAGAGACAGTCAGCCATGTAAGAGATGGCACATAAAAAAACACAATATTTGACTTATGTGTAGCATTTTTAAACAATATATTATTGTCAAATTCATAATCCTTTGTATAGCCTTTGTAGAGCCTTTGTATAATTATTGTAAACAAAAGCGACCATGGTTGATAAGATTGGCACCCTCAATCTCATTCCAGTGGTATTGTTAGTGCTAGTGTTTTTCAAAATAAAGACCACATTTCCCATAAACTCTGTTGATTCCTGTCCCCCCTCCACCCACCCGGGGTCTTTGTCTTTACTAAAGAGGATAAATATGTTGGAAGTGATTTTTCCATTGGTTTTTCACTCTTTCCATCATCTGCCGTTGCCAGAACTCTGAAAGCTTTAGAAAGCTCTGGAAAGCTCTGGAAGAACTGTGCCCTCTTCCTGTTTTGTTGCCTGGGTCTGGCATCGTGACATGAAACAGCGGTTTCTCGGTTGGAAAATGATCGGTCCAATGAGCGCCGGGGGGACTAACGATTAGCCAATCAGAGCCACGGGCGGGACTAACTCCGTTGTCAAGCTGTTGTCAAGCTGTGCGCCGGAACCAAGGCAAGACAAGATAGACGCTGCTATCCAGGCTGTTCTAAATCGATTAAAAGTACCAGTTACTTTGAAATCTGAAATACTATTTTTTTACTTCGCTCCATGTTATCAAAGACGCTCTATACTTTCTGAGCCGTCTCTGGTGTTGTCATGGCTACGCATCAGTGTCGACTTAAAATGACGTTCGATTCAGGCGGATACGTCGGTCTCTAGTGTTTGGTTAGGGGAAATCGAATCCCCCTCCCCCACGGAAATCGGTTAGAGTGGAGGCAATGTCAGACCGAAGATAGAAATGGAGTGTAATGAGTTGACAACTCTGTCTGATATCAGGCAACCTGTTTTGTGCTGTAAAGAAATCTCGCAGATTTCCCTCCAAATCTGACCCAGTGACACACCATTTAAAATGCAGTGTAGAAGTCGCTAGAGGCTGACAATCTTCTTGGCGATGGTCTTGTTTGTTTACGGTACATATATTAATGTCTCAAAATGAATGTGGTAATGATTTATTGATGTTAAAATGCTCCATGTAGCACCATTAAAGCAGATTATACCACTTGAATTGGGGCATGCTTGTGACCAGCAGGCTGCTGATTCAAATTATGGGGTTATATTGTAAAATCTTGATAGAGAAAGTGACTGAAGCAGGGCAACACTAGAAAAGAGCGTAAATCCCCGGATAATACGCTATAACTAAATAAAGATTACAATCAACAGTCCTAATTCTCTCCTCTCAGCTGTAGAAGTCAGTAGAAAATGTTGAAAAGTGAGTGAAACAAGTTCAACTTACTTGACAATCTCAGAGAGAGCGAAAGTGTCAGCAAAGACGCCATCGGTGGCTCTGGTCCTGGAGATCAGTTTAACCACTACACCCTCCGGATTCTGAAACACACACACACACACACACACACACACACACACACACACACACATATTTGAGCTAAAATAATAATTCAGTAATGAGGACCAAAATTAAACAAAGACAGAGTCCATGAAATAGGGTAATTACTGAAATACTGAAATATTACCACAACCCACAATGATAAGTTTTCAAATTATGGCTCACCTCCATGGGATCTAAAAATCACCCCATATGTTTAAACTAATCTTCGCCAGACAGTGTTATCACAATGACATTGTCTTTTTCATTTTGTTTCATTTCGTTTATGCCTTCTGAGCATTCTTTTGTGCACCTCGGTATTGAAGACATCACATTTAAAATGAATAAATTATCATTTGTCACCTGGAACTCCACTGTGATGGAGCTGTTAAAGGCCTTGAAGGACGGAGACGACACGAAGGCTCTGCACTGCACTGAAGAGAGAGAGAGAGAGAGAGAGAGAGGAAAGAGAGAGAGAGAGAGAGAGAGAGAGAGAGGAAAGAGAGAGAGAGAGAGAGAGAGAGGAAAGAGACTGAGACAAAGGTGAGGCCTAGCAAAGCAAATGTTCAAACGAAAACACCTTCACTGCTCCCATTTGACGACTAAAGTTTATTATTTTGTGCAGCAGTCAAACATCATTAGGGATTGTATGCATAAGAGTGTATTACCACCACTACTACTACTACTATTATTTCCACTACTGCTAAGGCTACTAGCACTACCACCAGTACTACTACAACTGCTACTACTAGTGGTAGTACAAAACTACAACTACTACTATTTTTACTACTGCTGCTACTACCACCAGTACTGTTCCTACTACTACAATTGCTACTACTACTGCTACCAATACTGCTACTACCACAACCACCACTACTACCTCTACTAGTACTATCACCACAGCTACTACTACCGCCACTGGTGCTCTTCCAGCTCCCAGTCCTCATTGTTGTTTATCCTGTTCTTTTGTGTCTGACTCTGGTGTTCTAGCACCAATATCTCCAGTTCTCACCAGTATCTCCAGGATTATAGACAGGTTTATCAGTCTGGATGAAGATGTAGCCGGTGTGAAAGGACACCATCAGCATCCTCTCCTCGGAGTAGTGGTCGTCAAAGTTCACATTCAGGTACACATACTTGTTCCTGTCCTCATCTCGATTCAGAAGCTCTGAGGGAAGCTGGGATGAGATGAGATTCAGGATCAGGTTCAGGAGGAGGATTAGAATTGGAAACCCCAACCCCAGACAACCTGCTGGCCACTCTAGCATAAAATCAATTTTGCTCTTCTTAGTTTTTCTGCTGTAAAAATGTAAAGCAAGTAAGTCAGACTATGTTCACACTGCAGCTGAAATTGGTTCTATTCGTTTTCTAATCAGTGTGAACAGCAAAAAGCTGCATGGAGCTGCATTTTTTTCATTGCCAATCTGGCAGGCATGAATAACTGGTACAAAATTGGATCTCGGGGCATGCAACCTACATGATACCTGTATTTGAACGCTCAAATTGGAATTTTTCAGTGTTGCCATGACAACAAGTAAATCGTATGTTATTCATCTGAGACAGTTGTGACCATTTTGGCATAAGGCAGCTTAGTTGAGCCAGCGCTCAAGACACAACAATGGAAAGAAAGACAATTTGGAATTGAGCATGAAGGCCTGCGGTGTGAAGGTAGCGTAACTGAAACCAATCATTACATTCACTATAACTGAACAAAGCTGTTTAACCTATAACTCCATCTTGGAGAAAAAATGTAATCATTCAATATCTCTAAAATATTGGAGCATCTAGATTGCAGACGTTAACTTTCCAAATGTGGGTGGTATTTATAGTTTGGATACTCTTTAGCATTTTAGAATAAGGTTAGTGTTTTGTTTTTTTTACCAGAATACCTACATCACATTATGGAATGGACCTCTTTAAGTTGTCACCTGTATAGTCTTGAGAGTATGGAAGCTGTTTTCTGGGCCAAGTGTGACGGAGTCCTGCAGGAGCTGGGACGTCCTGCTGAAGTCCTGGATGCTGATGGAGACGTTGATGGCGGCGGACAGACCGCTGGCCTCCAGGTAGATGTTCTCCTGACTGTCGGCTCTCAGCAGGTCCGGAGCCAGCAGGGCGAACCTGCAGGAGGGGGATCAAACACTGGATTTGTACTGCACTATTCCAGTTCTGCTAGTACTACTTACACTCCCACTGCTACTATTTCTACTACTACGACTATCATTATCAACAGTAATGGTACTTACTACTGGCTGATATGTCTACTAAAACTATCACCAGCTCTACTACTACTGCTACTTCTACATCTTCTAAAACTTGCAAAAGATTCTCCAAAAATCGTCTGTCTTGGCCCTCCCTGGTGCGGATCATTTTGGTGTGAAAACACCTTTGTTGAAGTCCGAACCAAAGAGAGGAAATGACGATATGTTCGCAATGATTTGCTCTGTTCACTGTGGATTGTTTGGTTGTTTTTAGTCGAATTACAGCAAAAAGAAAAGAGTCTCATTTCTAATTTTCTTTTTAATTTTTTACTATTATTCACATTTTAGAATAATAACACAAATGGAATTATGCAGTGAAACTATCTTATATTTTAGATTCTTTAAAGTAGCCGTCCTTTGCCTTGATGGAAAGGCAAAGGCTTTGGAAAGATACAAAGGCATCAACTTGAATGCTTGAAACAAATTTCAAGCATTTAAACATAAGGCTTTGGATCACAATAGCTTTAAGATAATGAAAAACATAGTACATTCAATCAGGTGTGTCCAAACTGAGAGGACCCAGCATACAAGCATTTCATTGCATGCAAGCATGTCAAATAAATAACCATGAAGTTAAAATTGTAATGCTTGTAATACAATTATAATAGGCTAATTATCAACTTATAGAAAACAACACAGAATGACAATGCACATTACCATTAATAAAACATAGACAAAGAAGACGCATCACAATTTCAAGAGGTGTATATTTCATTTTTGAGAATTCTAGACATTTAACATTTTTTAAACATTTGATAAGTAGGTAGCGATACTGTACCTTGGTGCAGTACTGATGTGGTCCCTTGGCCTTTGATTTATGCAAATGAACAGGATAAGTATTATTTTTCAATCCTGATAACAGCTAGAAAGGTACAAACCAGGGCAGAGATGAAAAAACAACAACTTGTAGTATAAAGTCACTTGGCATTTGGTTAGATTCTGTTAATGTATTTATTATTTATTTATTTTAAAAAGATTGTCCCGGTGAAATGAGCTTACAGAAAACATACACAGTGTGGTTGAACTCAATTAAACCAAAAAATATTTCATACTGTATTTATTGTTTCCACTGGTAAGAGAAGTCCAGTTTTGGTTACTTACCTATGGTAACCAATATGGAATCTGAAACGTAAATTTCCACATCATATTACTAAACATAATACAAGCTAGTGTATATGTGAAAAAAAACAAAAAACATTTATTTTCTTTAAGCACACATACCTTCCAAGCCAGCTAGCTTGTCTGTAAAGACAAATTGTTCCATTAGAAACCAAACTTCAAACATAAAAAAGTGTCCAAGTCAGTGGAAATTGGAAATGTGATCAGCTTACCCTTTAAAATAGTTAACTTGGCCACTGGAATTGCAGAAAAGTAAAATAAATAAAATGTGTAGTAATGTCCATTGTGCCATGTTGACTGACTGGGTGGACTGTGGTCACTGGGAAGACAGCCTGCTACCATACTGCCAAACACACACACACACACACACACACACACACACACACACACACACACACACACACACACACACACAAAGTTAATTTGGAGTGCTGTCCTAGTTTTTCTTTTTCATTATCAACTACTTTAAGGATCCAGCACCCAGTTGTCATGGTATTATCGTGAGTTGAGCGCGTTGTATCTTATTTTTTAGAATCAGGCGGAGACAGTCTTTTCCAAAACATAAAAAGGTTTCTATACTAGTAAAAAGGTGAGGGGAGGGGATGTAGAGGAAGAAACTAACACAGATTCTTCCCAGACCAGGAATGACTATCAGGGCAGCACTTGGGGAACTTCCAGACGCTTCTGGAGAAGACGTCGGTGTGTTGTGTCTTTGTCTCCGCCGGGGTCGCCCACCATACTCAGTAATGTCAAAAACAACGAGAGAGAGCCACAATAGCTAGCTAGATGCTTAATTAGTGTCTGGCTTGCAGGGTTCGCTTACCAGCGTGAGAGCTCTGGTCTCTCCTCTTGCACACCATTGCGCTCCCCTCGAGGAGACTGGCTTACCTATATCTTGCGAGGAGGTGATTGTTAATTGGCAACAGCTGTGTTCTCTCCACGTCTGCAGCAACTGCACATGGAGATACCAGTCCTCTCATAACTGACTGAGCCTCCTCTTGGCCTGGCACTGTCCATGATGCTGAAGTTCCCCCTTGGCGTCAGTTGTGTTTCCTTGCTGCTACGGCTCCACATACCTACCAAGCCTGACTCTGAAGTATCCGTCTGCAGGATGAATGGTTGTCTTATGGTTGTCAGGCGACCTTGCCCGTTTTGGTTGTGATGTGATGCTATTATGCTTGTCCATCCCGGATGGTCAGAAAACACATCTCGGAACTGTGACGTCAGCTCATTGAGGTTTTCCTGTTGCAGCGTTGGGAGCTCCCCCATGGAAACTGGATCTGGGGGCGGTGTTTGGGTCAGTAACACCAGCAGTGGAGGGGGCTCAATGGGATCATACCACTTCTACATCACTTTTATCAAGAATAGAAATGCGAAATGACCCAGGACTGCTTTATTGTCTTGAAAGTGGATCTGTTCTCTGTTCACCAACGTTTTAACACAGAAAATATTTTGATATTCTACATTATTGAATATCGGTCCAAGCACCGTCCACTATTGTTCAGCAGTTGAACAGTAAGTAGGTACATGCTAAACCAGGGTGATGTGTGTGACACATCAGTTGCAGTACAGACACAACCGACAGAACAGCAGGATGACTTTCACTACACCACCGTCCACTTCTCTAAGATCCTGGCAGATCCTCTCCACTTAAACTTCAAGCCAATTGAGCCTCAGAAAAGGGAAGAGGAGATTGTCCAGTATGCTACTGTCAACTTTAAAAGACCCCAATCTGCCCCTGGGTGAGCAAGCCTTTATATTACAGTTGAACAAAGAGCAAACAGTGATCCAAAGGCTTATCCAGGACACATCAAAGGAACTGCAGGTGAACTGCTGTGGGACTGATGACCTGGGAGACAGGAAAGAGGCAGACGAACCGAGGAGCCAACTTACGGGACTCCAGGTTAGGAGTAGAGAGTCACTCCCACTGCTCTGACCGGTAGTGTGGAACAGATGTCCATTGGCAGTCTGCCTACCGTTTGTTCCACTGAACCGTTTGTTCCACTGAACTCTGAAGAGTTGATGGCTGATACCCGAGGCAGCACTGGAAGGGAGACTTCCCCGTGGAAGAAACAGGCAGGGAGTTGTGAGCATACTCCACCCAGGCAAGCTGCTGGCTCTAGGAGGAGGGATCTTGAGATAAGGTAGGGTAGTGTGCTTTCCAGATGTTGATTGGCCTGCACGATCTGCCCATTGGACTTCACCTTCACCTTGGCACTGTTCATCTGAATGCTGTCTGTTGATATGATAAACCCCAGAAAGGAAACAGAGGAGCAGTGGAACTCACACTTCTCTGCCTTGATGAACAGTTGGTCCTCTAGGAGATGCTGCAGCACCCGCCAAACATGTTGGGTGTGTTCCTGGACTGACCGGGAGAAGATGAGAATATCGTCCAAGTAGACAAAGACAAACTGGTTAATCATGTCTCTAAGAACGTCATTCACCAGGGCTTGAAACACTGTATGAGCATTGGTGAGGTGTGAGAAGTGGCATGACAAGGTACTCATAATGGCCACTGGGGGTGTTTAAACGCTGTCTTACACTCTGTCACAGCTTACACACTCACTCTTCCGGATGTGGACCAGATGATAGGCTTTGCGGAGGTCCAACTTGGTAAAAATGTTGGAGAAACTCAAAGGTGAAGAAGATGAGAGGCAAAGGACACCAGTTCTTAACTGTAATGTTATTCAAGCCCTGGAAGTCAATACAAGGTCGGAGGGTCTGGTTATCCTTCTCCACAAAGAAAAACGGCTCCAGCAGGAGAAGAAGGTGGATGGATGATTCCAGCAGCCAGGGATTCATTAATGCATTTATTCATCACCTCTGTCTCCAGGCCTGTGAGGGAATAGAGACGACCTCTGGGAGGTGACAACCCTGGAAGGAGATCAATAGCACAGTCATGGGGTCTGTGTGGAGGTTGCGAAGTGGCTGTGGACTTGCTGAAGACTGGCTGGTTTAGGTACTCAGGGTGCATGGTGGACACTCCTGGTTGGTGGAAACTGGGGACAGAGAAGAATGGGCTGAAAATAAATGGTGAGCATTGCAGAAGGAACTCCAACCCATAATAGTGTTGTTAACCCAGTCAATTTGTGGATTATGCTTATACAGACCCTGTCAAAGTCAGGGGTGAGGCAACCCCCGATAAGTGCGTTGACTGTGACAACTGCATAGGTACCAGGAGGCAGGTGGATTCTCCAAGGGCTTGAGAGGCTCATCACATGGGCAAGGATGAGCTTCAAACCAGCAATGTCAAGATCCCTGGTGCTGGAGAGGGGCAAGGTCACCGGCACGTTCCACTTCCACATTGGTGGTACCAGAATTCCTTCAGTCACAGAAAAGCTGGTGAAGAGCCTGGGCAAAATGTTCACATGCAGCTTCAAATGTTCACATGCAGCTTCAAAGACACAGCCTCAATCCAGGCAACGAATCAGAGTCTTGAGTCCTGTTTGGTGGCAGTGGACAAGTTGGGTCTGCCTGGCAAGATCAAAGCCTGGGTCTTCCAACACAGCATTCTACTGCACATCCTCTGGCCACTGCTGATTTACAAGGTCCCATTAACAACAGTGAAGGGCTTTGAGAGTAGGGTAAGCCATTACCTCCACCGGTGGCTGGGCTTGCCCTGAAGCCTCAGCAGCATTGCCCTGTATGGCCATCAGACCAAACTCAGGCTACCTTTCAGCAGCCTGTGTGAGGAGTTTTTGGTGGCCCTCACAAGAGAGGTGCTGCAGTACAGGGACTCCACGGACCCAAAAGTCTCACTAGCTGGCTTTGAGGTGAGAACAGGGAGGAAGTGGAGAGCAGAGGAAGTGGTGGAGCAGGCTGAATCCCGTTTGCGGCACAGGGTGTTGGTGGGGATGGTGGCAATATGGAGAGCTGGCCTCGGCAGTGGCACAGTGATGCGCTTCAACAGGGCCCAAGGAAAGAAGGGCTTGTGCAGGAGGAGATACGAGCAGGGGTTGAAGAGGCACGTACCAGCAGGATGGTTGGCATGAGACAGCAAGGAGCATGGACCAGGTGGGAAGCAGCAACAGCACGCAAGGTCACATGGCCTGAGCTCTGGAGAGCAATGCCCCAGCACATCAGCTTCCTAGTCCGAGTTGTCTACAATGTGTTGCCAAGCCCATCCAACCTCTTCATTTGGAGCAAAGCTAAAACACCTGCATTCCCGTTGTGCCAAGGGAGAGGATTGCTGGAGCACATCCTCAGCAGCTGCCCCAAAGCACGGGGAGAAGGATGCTGCTGGTGGTGCCACAATCATATACTGATGGAGATAGCTGGGACAATCTCCAACCAGCAAAGAGCTCCATCACATTTGTCAGGGAAGGAGAGCAGCCCCAGCACCTGAGGAAGCCACCAGCAGTCTTCCCAAAAAAGCAATAATCCGACTACAGTTACTACAGAACTGTTACAACGTTAACTAAGACCAGGAGTACATATTACCCCAATTCTTAAGTCTCTGCACTGGTTACCTGTTAGTTTCCGCATTCACTTTAAGGTTCTTTCACTGGTCTTCAAATCTCTAAATGGACTGGCACCTGTTTACAAGGCAGAAATGCTGCTAGGGCATGAACCATCTAGATCCCTCAGGTCCTCTGGGAGTGGTCTTTTAACTGTTCCTAAATGCCAACCTAGGACCCATGACGAGGCTGCTATTAGACATTATGGTGCTAGCTGGAACAGCCTCCCAGAGTGTGGCATATTGCAGAGAATACTCAATGGGTCATGTGACTACGTGTTATAATGTAAGTATGTTTCTTCCCGTCTGCAGCTGGCCTCATCAACAAGGCCCGGGACCCCCACTGACACAGTCCCTTATCCCCCCCCCATACCTTTGCACATTCTCTGGAAACATTTTTGCACATAACTGTACAAACTGTACATTTCATTAAAAAAAAAAACCCAGTTATATTGTTATATTGCACATATATATTGTACATATTTTTATTTCTTATTATATTTTTTATTATATTTTAATTGTATTATTATTTTTATTTTATTTTATTATTTTTATGTTTATTGTATGCACCTCCATACCAAAGCAAATTCCTTGTACTGTGAAAACTTACTTGGCAATAAACTTTATTCTGATTCTGATTCTGATGTAGCCCACGCTGGGGCACATGCGCAGAGACCCGGCATGACCAGGGAGGCCGATGCCAATTGACACTGTGCTTTGAATAAAGGCTAAATTAACAACAATATACCAAGTGAGCCGTATCATATATGTCAAAAAGAAACACCACACAGAGGATCTAAGGTCTTTAGAAAATGTGGACACTTTTAAAACGAAAACTTTAAACGTATATTTTTAGCCTAATGTTTTTTGTATGTATTTTTTATCCGATTTGTATTGTTTATTTGTATTCTTATATACATTGTCTATTTTTATTTTTTGCTGCATTTTTATCTGTGTTGTGAAGCACTTTGAGCTGCATTTGCTTGCATGAAATGTGTTATACAAATAAAATTTGATTGATTTGATTGATTGCTTGATCTGTAAACTGCAAACCACTGTTAATCTCTAACTAGTCCATTTAGTAGAACTCTTTCAAACCAATAGCAGCTATTTAGCATGGTGATTATACTGTATCTTTATCTTTAGTATGTTGTATTTTATTTACTATTATTTTACTGCTACAATGACTCAATTCCCCACCGTAGATCATTCCAGGTTAATTTTATTTGATCTTAGACAGTACACAGTTTAAGACAGTTTATAACCATTCTATAGCCATCTGTAGTGCTGCTGCTGGTACTCAGTTCCACCTCATACCAGCTGCATCAATGGAGAACGCCCTCTTGGGTATTATTGGTGTAACAAGATAACAATACTAACAGTTCTCTTTTTCACAATGACAACATGACAAAAACTCAAGATTTCAAAAGTCCATATTGCACAGAGTGAATTCAAAATGATCACTGAATCTTTGTGTCCAGAATTTATTTGTTTGTCACTTTCGCAACAAAATGGCACAGAGAAGTTTTGATCCAAAATGGCATCCAGCTGCTGCTCAGCCTCTACAGCCTGCAGGCGTTGACAGACAGTTCATAGGCAGCTTCCTCCAGCGCCGTGCATTTAGCCTGGAGGCTGGAGTTGCTGGAGCACTCTGCAGACGAAGGCCAGCGCTCCACCCAGGTGTTCTTACCCAACATGTAGATGAACCTGACGGACAGGAAGAAAGAAGGGAGGACAGATTAATTT
The DNA here is from genome assembly GCF_046629955.1 of Centroberyx affinis. Taxonomy (NCBI): domain Eukaryota; kingdom Metazoa; phylum Chordata; class Actinopteri; order Beryciformes; family Berycidae; genus Centroberyx; species Centroberyx affinis. The sequence continues at coordinate 73,818 of NW_027280043.1, forward strand.
CCAAGGTCCTTGATTCAAAAGATTTGATTTTAAGAGATCAGAGGGCTGAAAATAGCCATAATATCTTGTGTTTGTGTTTACTGTGTCATATAGGAGCTCTATTTAGTTGACTTACTCCTCTCTGTTGTGAAAATGTGGCTTTATCATTTGTGTCAATTACATGCCACTGTCACTCAAGGGCACAGGAGGGAGCGGGGTGTGAGTGGATGTTGAAACAGGATGTCGGGGCAGGACATAATGCAGGGAGGGATCATTCAAAAGTGTAAACCAATGGGATATCTGATATCTGAATGGGAATTTTCTGATCCCTGTCACTTATCCACCTTACCTGTTGGTGTCACTGTCTATGGTCCACTGGTCCTCTTTGGGGCCGATGACGAGGTACTGGGAGCCCTGCTGCAGGTTGAGGCCGTCTCTGCAGCCTCCATGAGACATAAAAAGCCTCTTCTGACCCGCGTCCACCCCAGCCTCCACGCCTGGGTGGAGGGAAGGAGAGATTTGGAATTATTTACAACTGTATAACTAAATAAACACTAAAATCAATAAGGTGTGAATTAGGGTCAGGCTGATAAATAGTTTTGAGGATACAGTATATTTGGCTCATATTAGCCTTATTAAATATCAGATATTTACAGTCATGTTGTCCACTGCTGATATAATGGAGGTGTCTCCTTAACCGCAGCTAGATAAAAACAATCTGGAAAATGTGCAGTGAAATGTGGTTTTCTTGTGTGTTGTTCTTTCTTTTCTTTATTTATTAATTTAATTGGTCAGTGTTTGTTTTTCCCACAGCGCAGCCGAGAGCATCACAAGGCTAATTCAGGTCAGGCAAGCAGTCAATCAGTCAGTCTGGGACGCTTAGTGAGATAATGTGCTTCATCAGATGGCATCTTTGACTGTGAGATGCAGTGTGTCCCATACAGATGCACAAAATTAAGTTGGTCAATGTATTGAAATTGATCTAAATCGATCTCTGATGCGCTCATCACGTCATGTTTGTCATTTGGAGATGTACAGGGCAGCAGCATTGTACTCAAGTCTCTCGTTGTGAAACATAACATTCCACAATTTGCTCCAAACTCGCCTGTGTTGGTAACAGTAACACGTCTTCTGCTGCCCTACAAACTTTAACGGTAGGTAATGTTATTACCTTGTGGTATTTAAGTAACGCTATGGAACTAGATAATTGAACCGCGTCACAGTCCTTCAGTGCATAGAATTGAACACACGTGCCGTGGGTCTGTACAGGATCTGTGCTTGTTTTAATTAATTCTTCATTTAAAAGCCTATAGTATCCCAGAGTTTACCTACCATTGAATAGCATATATAATAGGTGCTAGGTGATTTCATTAGACTGGGTTTCAATGGAGAGTTTTACTGTCCCATGATAGTCTAAATTCTAGTTTCACAGACCTTTCCACCCTCACAAGAATAAAATTCTAGAGTATGTGGAAAGAACAAGAAAGCATCAAATATTCACATATTCGAAGTCTGTAATTCTTGCCTGGCTATCGTTGATATGGTTGAAAACAGTGTTAATGGTGAACAACAATTAAATGTATGGGTGAGAAAAAGTGAGTTTATAAGTATATATGAGTCTGTGTGTGTGTGTGTGTGTGTGTGTGTGTGAGACCAATTCCAGTGACTCACCCAGCTTGATAACCTGTGTGATCTCCATCTCATACTGGTCATAGTAACTCTGGGTGACACTCAGCACCTTCACCTGGAAGACTGGAGGACAGGAACAAGTGTCATTTTTTATATCACCTCTTAAATGGTCTGTGTGAAAATGTGAAATTTCTGGTCCAATGCTGGCCTCTATTGAGATGTCATTGCAACAACACTCTGCCCTGCATAGAGCGAGACCATCATCAGCATGGTGGACAGTTTGGACTGTTTCACAATCAACAACAATGAACCTTCTATCATGTTTTACAGAGTTAGCTCTGTAATTAGGATCCTGACATAACTACGGTTCCTGTTGTCTGTAGATTTCTGGAAATCTACAGACAGAATATCAAAGTTAAGGAATCACTATTTAGTGTGTGAAGTAATTCCACTTCCCTGGCAAATAAATGGGCCGTTAAAATAGTTTGGAGGATTATATACATGCTGAATTTACCAGAGCACCCTACAGTAATAAAATCTCAAGTTGTATGGTCCGATAATGTGCCGATAATTAATTTGTTTTAGAATGCAGAAATCTCTGCACTTTAAATCACTTTGTTTCACTCACTAACATTCATGAACCTCTGCTGATATTCCTCTGCAACTCTGTTTTAATCCATGTGTTATTTTTATTTCTCATCTTTCTTACCCTTCTTCTAGCCTACTTCCTCTTAGTGGTATCGGTAGTATGAGTCAATAAATGTAACATACAGGATGTCTATACTGGGTTACAGAGTGTGTGTGTGTGTGTGTGTGTGTGTGTGTGTGTGTTGGGTGAGAGTGTATCGTACCATGGTGTAATTTCTCGCAGGCAAATGCCTCTCTTGTTTTGCTGGGGAAGTTTTGACTGTCCTTCTTGGAGATGCAACAGTCACCTAGAGATTACAGACAGAGTTAAAACTCTGTCATGCACACACACACACACACACACACGCACACACACACACACAGGCACGTGCACGCCCTCACCCTGCGTGCAGCGGCAGACGTTGTCCTTGCAGATCTGAGTGAGCTCCTCCTTGTCCTCGCTGGGCGTGTAGGTACGACTGCAGCGATGATCTGAGAGAGAGAGAGAGAGAGAGAGAGAGAGAGAGAGAGAGAGAGAGAGAGAGAGAGAGAGAGAGGGAGAGCATGCAGGGACAATAAACTTGACACCACAAATTCAAAAAGTTGCAATATGCAAACATTTTCTGTGGGTGTGGCCAGCGGTGGGAACCTGACCAGCTCAGGGGGAGGTTGGCAGGACTTCCTGCTCAAGGCAAAAAGTCAAATATTGTAACTTTACAATAACACAAACCTGTTCTCTTTGTGGTTTAGCGGAGGTTTGCGTGCATATCATGCTGTCTCTTTTGGACAGAAAAAGACAGCATAATATTTACTGACTGATTAACTGACATTCATCAGTGAATATTTCAAAACACAGTTAATTCTGTGTGTTTTCCTACCTGGGTTGTAATACTCATAGACAGTGACTGAGGAAGGCTGCAGGAGGCCGACCTTAAAGCTCTGCTGAAGCCTGAAGATCAGGATCTCTGGCTCTTTGTGAGACACCTGAGGGTAGAGAAGAGTAGAGTAGAGTAGAGTAGAGTAGAGTAGAGTAGAGTAGAGTAGAGTAGAGTAGAGTAGAGTAGAGTAGAGTGGAATGTCACAGAGTAGAGTGGAATAGAGCAGTGTAAAAAAGTAAAAGAATAGAACATCATAGAGCAGAACAGAACAGTAGAGCAGAGCAGGATAGGGAAGAGTCGAGTAGAGTAGAGCAGGGTGGAATAGGGTAGGGTGGAGTAGAGTATGGCACAATAGAGTAGAGCACAGTAGAGTAGGGCAGAGAGAGTACAGTAAAGTAACACAGTAGATTACACCGAGTTAAGTAGAATAGAATGGTGTAGAAAAGAGTAGGGCAGAGCAGAGTAGGACAGGGTGTGGTAGGGAAAAGTAAGGTTGAGCAGAGTAGAGTAGGGCAGAGTAGAGTGGAATAAAGTTGAATAGAGTAGAGCAGTAGAATAGAATAGAAGTTGAGCAGAGTAAAGGACACAATAGAGTAGAGCAAAATAGAGCAGGGCAAGTAGAATAGAGTTGGGTAGAGTAGGACAGAAGCGAGCAAAGGTGAGTAGAGTGTAGAGCAATATAGGGCACAACAGAATGCAGTAGAAACACAAATAGACACAAAGTCTGATTTATATTCCAGTCAAATTCCTTACTCTGCTTCTGTACATTCATATAAATAATGTTGTAATGTTATAACATGTTGCAACATGTTGTAACATGTTGTAACGTGTTGTTACCTTGAAGAGGTGCAGGATCAGGGAGCCTCTGTCACTCAGGTTGTCAACGATCTGGAAGTTACTGATGTAACGGTCCACCGAGTTGGACAGCTGGACACACACACACACACACACACACACACACACACAAAAGACAGTTAGCAGCACTAGCCTGGATGTGATCAGGGCCGCACTTTAGGGAACATAATTAGTTATTGCAAGTCAACATTATGTCTAGTATACTATAGTATATAAGGGGCAGTAAGTGTGACTTTTCTTGCCCCATAGCACAAAATAATATCTACGGGGGTTGATAGGATTATTAATCAATACCAATGACCACAGGTGTTAATTAGGTGATGGTTCTGACTTCTGACAACAACCTGACATGGTTCAATTGTTGAAGCATTCTCCTGTGTTTTTGGGTGATTTTTAGAAGGTTATTGTTTTTGCGTTGTTTGGTTATACCAACCCTCTGGATGTACCATCAATGAGGATCTACATAAGAATGCTAAAGCTAATGCTGGATATGGCTTATGTGCTAGTCACCCACTTTACCTCTCTATAGGCATTCTTATTATTTGAGCACTAGTGGCAGGTATTGATTACCATCTCCAGGTCAGAGTTTTCTGGGGTAAAGCCGGTCGGCAGGTTGATATCCAGAACCACCATCCTGACATCTCTGGGGCCTAAAGCCCTGTGGAAGGAGAAGGGAACAGTGATGAGTTGGGATACTAAACCTGAGAGGAACAACATGCATGGAGAGGTAGCAAGCCTCCTATTTATTGTCAACAGAGCAGCATGGAAAGAAAACTGTTCATGTTCGCAAATACTGATTAGGTTAGAATATTCAGGGCATAAGAATAGCATGGGTAAATAGAAATCGAGTGGTATAGCCCTTTAAAAAATAAGTGAAATGTGTCCTCACAAATGATGCAAGCACCCGTTGGGCCAATCAGTAACAAGATGCATCATCATCCCTCCAAGCAGTTATGGCCTTTCAAAACGTTTAAAAATTTGACCATCATAGCATCCCCATTAGGCCAATCAGTGTAATGTCTTTAAATGCCAGAAAGCCAAAATGTGTCTTGATTTAAAAATTGTGACCTTTAATCATAACGCTCCCATCAGGCCAAAGGCTAAAGCTAAGTATCTGTAAAAAGTTTTGTGTCAATTGGACTTAACTATAAGTGTTAGGGATTTTCAAAATTAGAAGTTTTGACCTTTAATTATAGTGTCCCTATCAGGCCAATCAGTATATTGTTTTTCAGCCCCACAACACAGTGCCAAAATGCATACACAATCCATTCCCAAAACCATCTTGGAAAATCTGGTTTAGGGAAAGTGCATGAGTAGCATTCATCCTTCCCTCAGCAACCACTGTTGGAGTGCCCTTGAGCAAGGAACTGAACACTCTTTCAGAAGAATGGCTCAATGACCAAAAGACTGTGGTTATACTGGCCAGTTCCCGTTTGGTAATGTGTGTACTTGTGTGAGTGTGTCTCAAGGCACTGATGACAAAAACATTTCAGTCTGCCAACTCACGTAAACAGATTAGAGAATGAATGCAGATATAGATACAGAGATTGGTATGGTGTCTAGGCTTTGTTTCATTTACTCTTTCTCAGCTTTGTCCGTTTAAATAAACTTTTAACAAAACACACAAACAAGAAAGAGTCATGGAAACAATAACTCACCTCACTTTGATGGTGATCTGGTAGGACTTCTCCACATCTGCTGGAGGCTTCTCTGTTATGGGAGGAAAACACAAAATATGCTTTGGTCTGTCATGGTTGGGAATCTTGTGCTGTGGACTTGAATGTACATTTAGGTCACTGTTGCACTTTCCACTCACTATCTGCTGGGTTTATTACCATTGCATTATTTGTTATGTTATTATGTTATTAATAATATTGTAATAACTTGTCAATCACTGTAATTAAATTGTCTTTTCACTTGCATCACTTGATGTTGTAGGTTACATTATGTTATGTTATTTTACGTTACATTATGTTATGTTATACATTATGTTATGTAATGTTTTATGTTACCTTATGTTACATCACGTTACATTATGTTATACATTATGTTGTTGTGTTATGTTGTTATATAATGTTACGTTATCCTCCACATTATGTTATACGTTATCTTATGTTATACATTATGTTCTACATTATATTTTTTTCGTTATGTGATGTTATGTTTATTATGTCATGTTATACATTATGTTATGTTGTAAATGTTGTATGTTGTCATGTTTTCACTGTTACATTATGTAACAATATAAATGTATTTGTTTTACATTGTTTTTCGTTATGTTATGTTATAATTTTCAAATAAATTGTCATTTTACGTTTTACTTTAAGTTATGTTATGTTTTATGTTATGTTATAAATTATGCTTTATGTTGTTCTACATGATGTTACATTATGTCAGAGAAGGCTTCATCTATGCTGAAATCAACTCCATGTCTTTGTGGCAGTAAAAGTAACTTGACTTTAAGAGAGTAGAAAAAAACAAGCCAGACAGGCTTAATCATATGAGAGATGGTGAGACTAGGCTTGGTATAACAGAGTGATATGAGGCAGTGTGAGAGTTGGAGCTACCGCTGGATTCTTCAATAGTGACGTTGAGTTCAAAGTCCTTGCAGGGTCTTTTCTCATCCACCTCATGCAGCTGGTTGTAGTAGGTCACGACCTGAGGTCAAAGTTCACAGGATCAGAAAGTGACCCCACATGTAAAACAAAAGCGAGACACCTGAGATAAAATTATTAGTATCAGTTAAATATTGGTAGAGCATTCAAGTATTATAATGCTGCTGTTAGATAAAAAAAAAAAAACCTTTCAGAAAATTGTTTCACATTATCAATCATGCGGTTTTTGTTTATATTTGTCATAGGTTTCAAATGGATTTCATGAGCTCCTTTGTCATGAAACTGCCTCTGCCTCCCAAGGACCATGTGAACCTTCAGTTCAAATAAAAACATCAAAACTTGGAGTTGCAACAGCAGCAATATTGATCTACAAAGGTGGTCAAACCTCCAGTATTCCCTGTCCGTTCCCTCGAGCCTCCACTTCAAACTCCTGGTCCAGGGCCACCTACAAAAACACCAGAGAAGAAGAAATTGCAATACAAATGAACAAAGAGATGCCAAGGTATAGCTCCAACTTATTGTTTATTGGAAATTGTCTTGGTGTTAAACTACAAGAACGTTTTGAATGCATGAAGGATGATGGCAACTCGCACACACACACACACACACACACACACACACACACACACACACACACACACACAAGCTCTGGCCCCATTCCTTGGAGTTTGTGATGTTTTTTTCTACTTCTGTGTGCTTTGTTGTCTGTAAAACACTTGGTGACAGGCTGGTTTGGTAAACGCACTGTATAAATAAACTTGAAGTTGCTCTGGATACAAACCTCAGCTAAATGCCTGAAAATGCCTGCAAATGTAAAAGTCTTTGGCTGAGGCAGATTTCACACTGAGTTTCATCTCTCTTACCTTGGAGGAGCGAGCCACATAGGAGGTCTTGGGGTCAAAATGGTAGCGGGCGTCACTGCGCCCTGCAATCCTGAGGTCCACCTGCAGGCTGAGGTCCTGTGGAGGGGGTTTCTGGACCAGGTACTCTGACAGGGCCTGGAGCACCACCATGGTGGACTGCGGGGGTGTAGGGAAGGAAGGGGGAGGAGAATGTGTTTAAGTAAAGATGGATGAATCAGAATCACATTATATGCTGAAAGAAAGCGGAGGATGCTGCTTGGTACGAGTGTCCGTGGCAAACAACAGGTGCTCTTCGGCATGGATTCCCAGTACTAAATGTGAAAAAAAAATCTCTGGCATTGGTTCCCTCATTGTATGAGTGGATAGCAATCCTAAAGAAGAACTGAGGCACTCTAGCTGATTTGACACTTTTTACCAGTTTGGATGCACTTTAGCCATCTTTTTGTCATAACTACTATCTGTCATTTCATCACTGCTATTCATCCATGTAACTTTAATTTAGCCTAGATGGCTATGAACCATTTTGACATGTCTTAAACGGCTAATCAACCTAAAATTGATAAGCAGGCTCGTTCGCAACTGAATAGATCACATTTAATCTGTCACAATCAATGTACATCACATCTGTCACATGTCCAGCATCACCCCCAGCTGTCTGCTTTTCCGTGTCTTTACGATTGCACAGCCTATAGAGGAGTTTTCCTCCCGCAATGCAAGCAGAAGCACTGTATGGACGATCAGATCTCAACTCAAATTGAGCTTTTTTGCATAAACGCTATTAATGTTGTTTGCAAAACATTCAAAAAATACATTTTGGAGAGAGGTTATATTATTCATAAATGTATTAGCCAATCACACACAGTTGACCACCTAAAACGTTATCACTGTAACCAAATCATCACACATTTTAGTATATATTCGTCTATTAAAAGAAAAAAACTTGAAAATAGCTCATAATTCAAGTCAAGAATACAACTTCTGGTTGAGCTACCAGAGTGAAGACGGAATGGAGACACAAAATGTTTCACCAACATATATGTTGGAATGGATTTGAATGGACTTCGGCCATAGCATGATGTAACGCAATAGTCAGTTGTGGCTGAGGCTTAAGGCATTACGCTCTAATCCAAGCCTGGAGCACAATGAACATGAGTTAACTTCAAGAGACTATTCATAGTATTCTGTTCCATCAACATGGGGCCATTTTGCTGAAAACAACAGATGATTGTAATAAATTAACAAGTAATTATAATCAAATGAGAGCCACAGCCAATGAGCTTTGTATATTGTAAAGCACTATATTGGTAGTAAATGCATGTGACATTGTGGGAATACTATGAATAACAAGTTGTCTGAGCTGCAGCTTCCAGCTCGGCTACCCGACGCCCCCTGCTGGTACCTGAGTGGAACCGAAGCCTCCTCCTCTCCTCCGCTGGCTGTTCAGCCATTTGAAAGGTGCTGCAGCCTCTTGCAGCTGCCCGCTCTTCACCAGGGCCAGCAGGGCGTAGCCGGTCGCCTCCAGGCCGAACAGGGGGTTTTCTCTGTCAGGCCACTGGCTACCACCTGGAGGAGAGGGAGGGAGAGAGAGAGAGAGAGTGGGACCTCTGTAATTTAAAGGGTAGAGCAAGGCATTGACACTGCCGGGGTCAGGGCTTCCACTCCCATCGGGGCCACTAAAAAATGATTGCAATAATAGTAGTGTAATATGCATCCACCCATAGATGTTGAGAGATATATTAGATATATACACTTTTTTCAGAGGCAGAACTGCTCTGGAGGCAGAAACAATCTCATGGGTTGAGTTAAACCTCAGTGGGCAATGCCTTTATTTTTCAAGACGGGACTCTCATCAAAATAGAAAACCATGTATGGCAATTTTGATTTGATTTTGAGCTCTAGCTCTGAGAAATGTTTATATAACTAAAACTCAAATATGTGTTGAGAAATGAAGCAAGAGACAAGGTGCAGTGAAAAGGGGAGAGATGGAAGGACAGAGACAGACAGGGAAGAAGAGAGAGGGGGAGGGAGGAGACAAGTAGAAGGAGAGACAAACCAGGAGGAGGGATACAGTAAGGGAGAAATGGAATGGAGATTTATGTTCTAGAATGAGATGTCCAAAACAGTAGGTAACTTTAGTCCTTGGTTGACAAAACACATCTTTATAAGTCGTATCCTCTTCATTTCCCAAGTGAAAAGATGCAGAGTAAACAGATACCTGGAGATGCAGCTGTGAGTAAGGCAGGTATCGGGTCGAACTGTGGATCTTTCCCCAGCAGAGCCAGAGCGTAGGAGGAGATGGCCACAGTGTACGGCCTCCTCAGCGGCCTCAACAGCGCCGCCTTCAGGTAGCTGGCGGCCTTACGGGTGGCAGCCTGCAGAGAACACATATGGTATACTTATGCTGCACTACTATGACTATTATTTATTTATTTGTGTATTTTTTTGGTTTGCTCAGGAAACGACTTGCATTTACTATTTAATACAACCCATTACCATTTGTTGTTTTTCTTGCTTTTCCATACTTTTTATCCAACTGTATTTTATTTAATTGTGGTACTTTTACATCGCTGTCTTTTTGTGTTTTATTGTATGTAAAGCCCTTTGTAAACATTGTTTTTTTAGAAAAGTGCTATACAAATTTTCTGTGCGTGTTACCTCCACATCAGTGTCTCCAGTACAGCGGATCCCTGCCTCTTTGGCCTCAGCCAGCGCTATGAGGACGAAGGCTGTCAGAGTTGTCTCAGGCTCGTCGCCACGGAGACCGCCCTGGAGACACACACAGGAAGAGAGGCTTTCACCAAAATCATTTCATCAAAAAAAAATACATTCATTTTGAAAAATCCATTGACTAACGCTGTTATATAGCCTATCATCATCAATGTATCATGTTTAATATATTCCAGGAGTTATTTTATGATGAAGTGTTTTTTTGGTGAACCTACTTCTCCTCAATCTACTATCAACTATCTAAGTTAGAGATTTCCTACATTTCCCAGAATGCCTTTTGACAACCCCCCAGAGAATGGGCAAAACTTGTTGTATTCAGCTATGGGTTTCACATATAGGAGAGAGTGATAGCAGTAGCTGAGCATGTTGAGAAAAAGTGAGAGTCCCTTACTCAAAACACAACATGTTTTGTTGCTGCAATGCATTCTGGTGCGTGTGTGTGTGTGTGCGTGTGTGTGTGTGTGTGTGTAGGTATGTGTGTGTGCATGTGTGTCATACAATCATGGTCGTGCTGTAGACCGGGTTGTCCTCTCTGAAGTTCCCAGAATGCTTCTGTTTGTTCTTCAGCAGGTAGAGCAGAGTGTCGCACACTTGCTGCTCGTCGACGCCCACAATAGAATGAGCCATGGAGAAAACCTTCACCACATAGGCTGTGATCCTGAGATTTCATTTCAATTTGATTAGCCTATATTTATTCACCTTTACTTTAAAAACACATTGTTTGACTTTAACCAAATACAACAACATTTTTACTGTGTCTGTTCAGCCATGGTGACTGAACAAAGAAAAGAGCGGCACCTATAGAATATCAAACTCCATCAACAGAAAACCCAAGCTCCGCCCACACTGTTTGATTGACAGGTGATCTCTGCGAACAGCAATGAGCGCTTAACACCAAAGATGGAGACAAAATTAAAAAATAGAATTAATGAGCACTTAAGAATTTACCAAAATCCCAAAAAAATAAGTGAGGAACTCAAATATTACCACTTTATGAGTGTCAGTCAAATACCTAAAATGTAATATAATAACTGTACCATGTACTAGTGCCTTGGTTCCTGTAGGGGGGGTAGGAGCCGTCACTCTTACGGTACGCCAGCTGTTTTTCATAACCTGGAATTACACAGCAACATGGAGCAATGTCAAGACGGGATGTGAAGAATAAGATTTCCACACTTACATTGTTTTTTATGGCTTCTGTATGTTTTCTTTATCTCTCTGTCTGTCGGTCTATGATGAGGAACGAAAACAAGCTCATTCCAGATTCTACTGCCATTGCACCTGATCCAGTCCTGATTCCCTGTTCTTTGCCCATTTCAGTCATCATCCAGCCCTCTCTCTCTCTCTCTCTCTCTCTCTCTCTCTCTCTCTCTCTCTCTCTCTCTCTCTTGGTAGTGGCAGCAGTAGTAAAAGTAGTAATAGTTGTAGTAATGGTAGTTATGTAGTAGTAGCAGTTGTAGTAGTACTGGTGGTAGTGCTAGTAGCCTTAGTAGTAGCCTAGTAGAAATAATAGTAGTAGTAGTAGTAGTAGTAGTAGTGGTAATACACTCTTATGCATACAATCCCTAATGATGTTTGACTGCTGCACAAAATAATAAACTGTAGTCATCAAATGGGAGCAGTGAAGATGTTTTTGTTTTCGGCCTCATCTCTCTCTCTCTCTCTCTCTCTCTCTCTCTCTCTCTCTCTCTCTCTCTCTCTCTCTCTCTCTCTCTCTCTCTCTCTCTCTCTCTCTCTCTCTCTCTCTCTCTCTCTCTCTCTCTCTCTCTCTCTCTCTCTCTCTCTCTCTCTCTCTCTCTCTCTCTCATTTCTCATTTCTCTCTCAGTGCTTGTTGGTTTTTGAATTAAAACCATCCACCCAACCAACCCTTTCCACTGAATGCTCCCAGGTAGCTTATATCATTATTCTGCTCGCTGGATGAGCCCAGTAGTAGGGTTCTGCCCTTTGGGAGTCAAACTCACCTGTTTGATCTTGTTTGGATTTGTCTACTGCTGAGATGAGGAAGGTCCTCGAACAGACAGTGTCTGGAAGGGAGGGCGGGAGGCAACTGCTTCTGCTCCGACAATGTACACAAACTGTTTCAGATTATGCTACTGAGTTTTGGACTCTGGCCACCAGTAGCGCCCAGTTTGACACCTTCCTTTGTGGACTCTCAGGTGCCATTAAAGATGAGTAATCCCTGGGCAGAGTTACCCTGGTGTCCTCTTCAAGTGAGATTCTCATCTCCGGGAACCACCGGGAGGAGATCCATCTCCACCTCCACCTTGATTCTCCCCACCTGTGGTTTCGGGCCATCTCTCCGAACCATCCATCCGTCTATTCCCTCCTCCTCCCGCTCACCTCTCCTGATGTATCGGAGGGCCTCTGCCTTGCGCTGCACCCCCACGGTCTCCCAGTCATTGGCTCGGTCCAGGTAGAGCGTGGCGATGAGCGGCAGTGTGATGCTGGCCAGGTTCTGCTCCACACAGCCGCCGGGCATCCGGATCAGAGAGGCCAGAGAGTCCTCACTGATGGAGTTCTCTATACTGTCTGCCAACACGTTACCTGGGGTGAGAGAAGAGGAGAAGACAGCCGAGGAGAGGAGAGGGAGGAGAGGAGAGGAGAGGAGAGGAGAGGAGAGGAGAGGAGAGGAGAAGAGAGAAACTGTATTATCAATTGGCCAAAAAAAAATAGGACAGGATACAAACCAAGAAAGAATAAAAGAGGAGAGGAGAGACGAGAAGACGAATCTGCAGTGACTGACCTCTGATATTGATGACTGTTATTGGCTGGGAGTTCGGCACAACTGATTCCAGCACCACCTTGGGATGATGAACTGTCTGCATCCCTGCAGCAGGCGGAAACACAGAGGCTCTGGATGAGAGTGTCAACTAAATAGATAAAACTTAAGCATAAAATCCCATAAATGCGGCATGTTAACATACCATTGACAGCAGAACATTGGAAATCATGCATCACTACAATCTCCTTACCACCTTCTGCAGATGGGTTCAACACCAAACTCCAAACTTTAGTCTTCTGTACTCCTTCCATCTGTTTGGGTTCAGAAAATAGGTTCACTTAGTGAAAATCAAACTACCAGAGAGCTATGATAGAAGCTGATCTTATTTCAACCTAAATAAGTCTATGTTATATTTTAAATTGCTTCTTAACACATTTGTATCTTTAACCCTGTTTTAATTTGCAGTGTTTATAGTTTTTTTTCTTAGTGATGTTTTCTTGTCTGTGAAGCACTTAAGTTTTTTTTGGAAAATTTTCATACAAAAAAGTGTAATGATACATTAAAAAAACCAACAAACTTTTGTCTGCACTTCACCATGGCTAGTAAATTCCAAAACACACTATTCAGCTTCACTATTTTACCAGCTGACTAGTTTTTTTTAGAACAATATAGGAACACCAAATGATAGCAGGTATATTACCATTATATTCTCATTAAAAGTGACTCACCACAACCCGCAGCAGCTTCTGGATGCGGTCTCCTCCTGTCATGTCCCTGCCCACCACCATCACCTCCACAGGGAGTTTCCCCACCACCAGCGGTACAATGGTGTAAGGCACCACCAAAGAAGAGCCGGCCAGCAGCGTCACTTCCTGCGTGTGTTTCTCATTGAAGGCGACGCTGCACATGCCCTCTGTCTTCATCAGCACCACCCTCACCTGGGCAGAAAACAGCCATAAAACGGTCAAAAATGACACAATGCTCATAATTTATTTAATGCATCTCATATTATTGTATAACTTCTGTGGAAAGAGATTAATGCCAGCAGAGATTGTATTTGAACTGTATACACATTTTGTTAAATAAATTAATTCAAAAATTGAACGTGTAAGGCACAATTTCAGAATGAATGCCAGGACAGCTGAATGAAGAGGAAGTGGCTTCTGTGGGTGAGTTTTGAGCTCATCTTCTTACTTGCAGGTCGTCTTGGCCGTAGTTGTGCAGCACGGCTTTAATCTCCACCTGTTCGTTCCTTGCAACTGAATACGGCAGCTTCAGGTCCACAAAGAAATGCTTCCATGCTTTGACGTTGTAAGGCTCGGCAACACAGAAACCTATGGGTATTCAGAAGCATATTAGTGGGGTTTTTGTGTGCGTTAGTGTGTGTACTTATTTTGCTAACCTTGTGAGAACCAGGACCTCACAATGATGGCAATCTGACTTGTTGACTTTCGGAATGAGTAGCCTACATTTTTGCAAAGTGAGGACATTTTGGCCAGTCCTTGCTTCTTCAAGAGGTTATTATAGGCTCAATACTTTTTAAGACTTTTTTATGGTTTTCTGTGCTTCCACACTGCGAGCAACACAATCAACAAATCACTGGAAGTCTGCTCATTTCCTATAAAGCTGAGCAACCAGGGAAACTCGGCCAATGTGTGGACGCTCAACAAGCTTGACACCACAGGTGAACGTTTCACCGTCATCGGCCGTCAACAGCCAATCTCTTCTGTGCTTCCTTGTTTCTGTACCAAAGTGTTTCATGAACAATAGTTCTGTGAGGAAAGTGCAAAATGGAGGAGAAGTTGATTCCAGCCATTCAAAGCGTCTCAGTTCTCGACTGTTCTTGAAAACTGTTATTTACTGTTATTTGAAAATCTGCAGAAATCAACATCGAAAAAACTGTGCTTGGAGAACAGAAGATAAGCTCTGAAGTGTTTTTCTGTTTATTTTTGATTCATGCAATTAGCATTTTCTAATTGCATGTTAACTCAGTGATTCTCGACCTTTTTCATATCAAGGACCCCTAATTTAGTCTACATTAGAGCCATGGACCCCCATTTGATGTGATTTTGTCTCCTGGACCCAAATCTGAGAATATTTTTATTGTTATATATAATTTTGTCCTGAATTCCATGACTATCTGTATTGTAGGTAGAGTGACACCAGTGAGACTATGATCAAAACTTTCTTGTACATGAAATAATGCTGAAATTTAAGAATTCATCAGTTTGCTGGGGACCCCCCGGAACCCCCTCAAGGACCCCCGGTGGTCCCCGGACCCCATGTTGAGAACCACTGTGTTAACTCATCAAAACAATGTAACATTACGAAAGGCAGTGAATTATATGTTTTGTATAAATGCATAGATTATTTTTCTTGGTCAAAACCTTGTATCTGCAAAGAGACCACTATATCAGAGCCTCTCGCAAAGAATAGGTTCAAGGCTCAAAGACATTTCCACATAGCACACATTAGTGTCAGGATTGTTTTTAAGGTCTGATATCGCTTATTGCAGGTTTAAGGTTAGGCATGTGGTGGTGAGGGTCAGTGTTAGGGAATAAATGTAGTAATGGAAGGTCTTCACAAGTATAGTAATACAAACGTGTGTGTAAAGGTTTATGTGCTATGTGCTCGGCAAATGAAAGATTGATGGTAGAAGCAAGAGAAAATGTGTACATACAGAGATCTAGACACCCAAATTGATTATTTAAAATATATATTAACTCCAACCCCTCCCCCTCCTCCCTACCTGTCTCAGGTGATGCGCTGATGCCCATCACACCCCACTCTGTGATGCTGTCAGGTAAGATGGAGTCTACAGTCACAGACGATAACCTGTTGATCAGATTCATTTTGGCAATTAATCACTTGTAAGGAGGTCAAAGGTCAGAGCCACAGCTCCGTTACAAGATGTCACGAATAATCCTGTATAGGAAGAATGTTCTGTGCTGTTTAATCCATAAGTGGTTGGCAAGTAAAATAATTAAGAGCTAAGATAAAATCCTAAACTTTCTTTTTGTTTTTGTTCATCAAAGTATACTACCAGTCAAACACCTGATTGAATGTACTATGTATTTCATCATCTTAAAGCCATTTTGATCTAAAGGCTTATGCTTAAATGGTAGTTTTCTTAGACAAATATAAATCATAAAGTTATTAAAGTAAAACTAATAGTGAAGTTGATGCCTGTGTATGAATTTCTTTCCAAAGCCTTTTGCCTTTCCATCAAGGCAAAGGACGGCTACTTTAAAGAATCTAAAATATAAGATAGTTTTGATTTGTTTAAAACTTTTTGGTCACTGCATGATTCCATTTCTGTTATTTCAGTTTTGATGTCTTCATTATTATTCTAATATATGAAAAATAGCAAAAATACAGACAAATATGGTGTGTCCAAACCAAGGTTATTATTGTTGAAATAATGAAAACTTGGTGTGAAAAAACATTTTTGTTTACTGAAATAAAAATAAAAATGAGGCTTTACAAAAAACGATAACTAACTGAAACTGTATTGTGTGTTTAAAAAACTAAAATAAACTATAATTATACAGAAAATGTCTTTGTCAATTTATTTCATACATAAGCCTAGTATTTAGAATTTTTGAATCTCACCCCTGATAAATACCTTATATTACAAAAAAGACTAAAACTGAACACTGAAACTAATAAAAACTAAACTAAAACTAAGCATTTTCAAAAAATAAAAACTAAACTAAACTAGCAATCTTTTTCTCTCTTTAAAAACGAATTAAAACTAAACTGAAATTGAAAATAAAAAGTCAAAACGAAATAAAAATAGAAGCTAATGAAAAATGTAAAACTATAATAACCTTTGTCCAAATTTGTAGTGTATATTCCAAAGTTTCAGCAGGCAACTTGTAAAATATTAGCTTTAAGGTAAACAATGACAGCAGCTTGGGTGTTGGGGGTGGCCTGCTGTCACTGCACAATCCAAACAGTGAGATAACATTACAGTAATCAGTGCTGTTTTTGTTGAATTTGGGGAAACAGAGTGAGCATTGTTGATTCTTACCTGTTTACACAGCCGTTATCATTGGGCCAATACACTATGATGCAACCCAGGGAATTCACAGTGCTTCATGTTTTTTTCCCCAGCAAGGAGATAGGGGACAGGACTTTGGATCATCCCCAATCTGTTTATCACGCGCAATACCTCAGACACCACTGATTGGATTTTGACAAAACTGATGAATGTGTGTCAATGCACTTTTCTGGCATTTTCACAATGACACTAAATGGCCTAAGGATGGCACTACATCATTTGACCATGGAGAAACAATGTTTGTTTAATTGTCTGTGTGTCACCCACACTACAGACATCTGCTGATTGGATTTTGTTGAAATTTAGGGTAATGATGCCTATAATTGCTCGATTCCAGCATTTCCAAAATAACAGGTAACAGATTTTCTACTTATTGCCTACAACTACAACTCTGCGTTACTGTGTACTTGTTACTGTACTGATGAATCATGGCCATTGCAAACAGTCGCTCAGCAAGGGCCTCAAACAAACCCAATCACACAGTTCCACACTATGCTGTTTTCTGATGGATGAAAACCTGCTGTTTTTTCTCATTGACACCCATGTATGTTTGAAATTAAACAATGTTTTTTTTTTTTATTTCAGCGCCAATGGGCCATGAAACTCTCAATTCAAATAAGAAAAGGAAAAACAACAAAATTACGACTTTAAATTAACGACTTTCCATAACTGCAGCAATAACAACATGTACTTACGGTACTAGAGCTCAAACATTTAATGAATAGATAACTTAGTAGATTTTAGAGCAGATTTTAGCAAGACAGTCTACCTATTCTACGTAGCCTAACCTGCCCTGTTACCTCTTGTCTTTTTCACTGGGCTTCAGTCTAATGTTACTTAGCCAGAAAAGCTGTAGTTCTTTGGCTCTGCTCATTGGTATGCATAATTAATACTCCAATCTACCACTCACCCGTCTGTGCTGTCGGCTGTGCTGGGCAGGCTCACATCCCTCCACAGCCAAGACTCATAGAACTTGGAGCGCAGATACACCTGAGTCTCATCCAGGTACTCCCCCTCTTCCTCCTCCTCCTCCTCTTCATCCACCTCTTCTTCTTTCTCCATGTTTACCTTCGCATATTGAATTGTCCTTTCACGTGCAGGCGGTCCAGGTAATCCAGGTAGAGGTCGCGATGCTGTGTGAACGGATTCATGAGATTCACTTGGCGAATGCATATGTATTTGTACTTGTATTTGTATACTTTATTATCCCCCGTGGGGAAATTTGTCCTCTGCATTTGACCCATCCTATACACACACTAGGAGAAGAGGGCAACCGCAGAACAGAACCCGGGGACCAACTCCAGCCTGTGCCTTGGTCAGGGGCACTGAGAGGAGTATTAACCCTAACATACATGTCTTTGAGGTGTGTGGCTGCCTATCGCATGTCCCGCATTGTCCCGTTGCACTGAAAATTAAGTATTTTTCTTTAATAAACTTATTTCACTGTAGGACGTGTTGATAGGTCTGCATGTGCCACAAAGATAAATTTAATGTGCTTGGAATGTGATTCAGATTTTTTTTTTATGGTCCATAACTTTCCCAGGATAAAGTAGAAAAATAGGTTCTAAGGTAACTTAATAGACACAATGATATTTGCACAGACTGAGTCCTCTATATTTGAGAAACATTAAATGATGAGCTTCTGCTTATCTGCCTGGATATAAGGTATATAACATTTTGGAAATTAACTCTTCATTTATTTACCGGAGAAGTACACGCGTCTCTCAAAAAACCTGTAGTGGTGGCGGTGGGGAAAAGTGGGCATGGGTGCGGCGGAGGTGGTGGGGGGAGGCGGGGTGGTGGTGGTCAGCGGCGGCAGGGTGGTGGGGCGCCTGGTGTCGAGCTCCTGGTCCCGGTAGTGGGCGCAGCAGTAGCGGAAAGCCTGGATGCACTCCCAGCCCTCGGTGATGTAGAGGGAGCGTCGGGTGCAGGAGTACGGCATGGGGATCTCCCTCAGGCCGTCCTTACAGCACCGACGCTGCAGCTTCTCCTTGTAGTGACTCTCTGAGAGATGGGGGGTGGGGGGTGGGGGAGAGACAAGGTAGGAAGGAGTACTCATATTACAGAACCTTATGTTATGTGTTATGTCACAGATCTCTTTGTGCACGGTTAAGGTCGGGTGCATTACCACTAGCCATTGAAACAGGGAGGTTTAGTAATACTATACTATGGCACTATGGCACTGAGAATTGTGTTGTATATAATTTATCTAAAAAGCAAAGAGCCTTATGTGCCCAGCTGAGATCTGGTATTTTACCACTTACGGTTGAAACTGGACGGTATGCCAGTCTGGAAGAAGGAAAGCGGATTTGTTCAATGTGCTGTTTGACTGATATAGACAATGAGTTTCACTTTGTTTTCTATTGCCCTTTTTACTGGGAACTGTGCAATACTTTGTTCAGTACGATAAAAACAGATATTGATTTTGTAAATATGGATGATGCACAAAGATTGAGTTGGCTGTTCGCTTATGAAGCATTTAGATTAGATAGTTACCTGGAGAAAGCCTGGGAGATGAAAAAAAAAAGCTCTTTATCAAGATAAACTGTGAGTTTGTAGCAGTTCTTTTCAGTGTATTTTTCATTTGAAACCTATCATTTCAAATATGATATTTGAAAGAATATAGTAGTAGTTTATAATGTGGTAATTTATTTATTTTTGCTCTTATAGATATCACTGGAAGATGTATGTTTTGTAAAATGGTGGTGTCCTGTAATCCCATGTGCGATGGGCCAGATATTTGGCATGATCCTAATATACTGGGGATTAGTTGTACCTGTTTATCTCTTGTATTACCTTTTATTCCTATTTTTTATATAAAAAAGAAAATTCGGCACACACTTTTATATAAAGTTTGATCTGTTTTTAATTGTATCTCTGTTTGTGTGTTTTTAGTTGTACCTGTCTACCTCATATATTACCTTTTGCGCCTATTTTCTTTTATTGCTGCCTTTGGGTTTTATTGTATGTAAAGCACTTTGTAAACATTGTTTGTAGAAACGTGCAATACAAATAAAGGTATTATTATTAACTAACTAACTAATACTCCTGAAGATGAAAGGCTATGAATGTCTACTTTGTGATTTTGGAGAAAGTGAGAATGAGATTCATTTTATGTTCTATTGCCCGGCTGTTGATCGAATAAATGTGTTGAAATGAAATGAAAATGACTTGTGTCTTTATGATTTTCTTTTGGCTAGATGATTATGAAAAACTTGAGCTATGTTTTAGAAAAGGACAGCTTCCATATAGCTCACTTCATTTGTAAAGCATGGGGAAAAAGGCCGGATATTCTGTTTGTGTGATATCTGAGTTTGCTGAATCTTTTCTTTCTTTTTTAACATGTTGTACACCCATGTAGCTACTTGGTAGTGTCATGTAAGTCCATGTGGTATTGGGCACCTTGTGTGTATGAGACAAACTAATCAATCAATCAATCAATCAATCAATGAACATAGAAAGATGGGTGGATGATGGAGGGAGGAAGAGAGTTTTGGTGAGATGACGGATGTGTGGAGAAAAGGATGACAAAATAAGCATTAAAATTTTAAAGAATCAGAAATATAAGATTTGTTTAACACTTTTTTGGTCACTGCATGATTCCATTTGTGTTATTTCATAGTTTTGATGTCTTTACTAAAATTCAAAAATATGGAAAAATAGCAACAATAAAGATAAATGCGTGTGCCCAAACTTTTGATTGGTAGAGTATTTAAAAACTCATTTTTCATGCCAATAGCATGACATTTCTCCTTTTTACACACATTTTAATGTAAGACTGTAGAATATTTATGTAAAATAGTGACTTTTTGCATTTGCTAAAAGCCTCAGCTTCCCAACAAATTGTTGGTTGTGGTGGTAGTCACAGGAATAAAAATGAGGGGCGGTGTAATAACCGTTATTGTTTTTTACTGCGATATATAGTAATACCGGTTATCAGCAACCCTCAGCAATGAGCGGACACTCACCCAGCTGGGATCGACGCTGTAACTGCTCAGCAGAGCGCCTCCTTCTGGCACTGCCTGGACACTGCAGAGCTGAGGAGAGGAGAGGAGAGGAGAGGAGAGGAGAAAAACATCTGTAACCATGATGAACAATCGGTGATCCACTGTTTCCTTATCTGAAATCTTATCATGCATGATTATTCAAAAGACTAGGGTTAGACCAATATATTGTTGTGGTGTTACATTAAGTCGATATTGACTTTTCATTAGATCAGATATTGGGAAATCAGTGGCATCCATATTCAGTGTGATGGATATAATGGATATGATGCAGTTTGTTTGATTGAATATTTATTATATAATAGATCAATATTACACTGGCTGTGTATGGGAAGCAATTAAAGGATAACACTGGTGTTTTTTAATGCATTTCTTTCTGTCAACAAATCCTATGAAAATAACAAAATCAACAATGCGTTTGCTCTACTCCCCTCACAATCTATCTTATCTTATCTAAACTAAAGACATAGTTTCTGTTTTAAAAATCGCTAACTGTTATTTGTTAGTTGTTAGTTATTAACAAATCAAATTCAAATGGGAACAAATTCTTCATTACGCTGGGGACTATTTTTGGTGCTATGGAACTACTTTCCTGAGAAGGAAAACGTGTTTACGGTCAGCTTATTAAGTTGTTTGAGGAAAAAGTCGACTGGCCCGGTGCATCGTGATGATGAAATATGTTGCCCAGAGCAACGGCATGGCTCTTTGACGTGTTTTTAATTGTTTTTTTTAATACATGGTTCTATGGCTGCTGGGACATGGCTACATTGAACATCGGCTACATGGACGAGATTTGTTGGCAAAATAAAATCATGGCTGATGACATATCATTTTCATAGGATCTGTTGACCATAAGAAATGCATTAAAAAACACCAGTGTTATTCTTTAACCTGAACTGATTCATTCTGATGCCACCTTCTATAAAGTACAGCAAGTGGTGACATCACTTGGCACCGAAGATCAGCCAATAGCATTGGCAATTGATGGCAATTTCAGTAGCGTGCTTTTTACCCTTAAATGTCAGGCTTTACACGGATTTGGGTTTACTGTTAAGTTACTCTATAAATACCCAATGCAAATATTAAATGCACAACAGCGTGACAGTGTCAGACACAAACTGAAATCAGACACTTAAGCATTGCTTCACTTTCAGCAAATACACCAGCACAAACATGGCCTTCAGCTGCTAGCATGGGAGGAGGGACTCTCACAGAGCAGAGATGATCTTTGATGATCTGCTGCCACATTTTGGCTCCACCCCCAAGAAGGAATTGTTTGGAAGAACCAAGTTTTGATCTCAACATGTACACTATTGTGACAAAAAGTAACATTTCAATCCAGCACAGACCTGTTATACTCTGTAGTTGCCTGAACCTATGACCTGAAGGGAGCAGCTGTCACTCCCTGCTGTCAGTACCTTGTCTGGTTTGAGTCTTGACCCCAGAGTTGGAGACGAAGAGCAGTCCTGCGCCTGTGAACACCCTCATGCTGTCTCGCCCCCCCCCTCGGGTGCAGCCGATGTCTCCCTTCTCCACCACGTCCCAGATCTGAGCAAAAAGTCCAGTTGAGGTCAAAGGTCAGTTGTAGAGGTTTGTATTATTCTGCATTAGTTTTGGTTTAACTACAAATTAGTAGACTAACAATAGTTATTTGTTTTTATTTGGTTGGGTGACTTGCAAAAAAAAGTACTCCATTATACCTAAAGAGAGGATTACTATTATACTATCTTTTCTGCGTCATATGTCACTTTTTCTTATCAGTACCTTTGTACCTCAAATATGGCATAAATAATCTAAAAGTAATCTGATTGTATTATTAAATTTGCATAATCCCTTGGATTATGTTACTGATTACAGTTTTGATGAGGTAACTAGTAAACTTTTAAGGGTTAGGGTTAAAGTGGCATAGTGTCTACTGTATAGACATACACAAGCACACAAAAATGCACTCCCACACACACTCACCTTGCTCTGTGTGAGTCTCTGCTTGCTAAGCAGATACACAGCGTTGTCCACAGCCACCAGGTTGACCTTTGCCCCCGGGTCACCTCTGACCCTGAAACTGATGGGCTTTCCAGGCCTGTAGTCTCGATGCCTGCCGTCCGCCGGACCGACAGTCAGCTAGAGAGGCAGAGGGAGGAAAGTAATTAATAAAAATTTATTGAAACAATGATAAAACACAAGAATGAAGTTATAAAACGCACGTGCAGGTGAGATTAGAAAAAAAATTCCCCTGCTGAGCTGTGGACTCACCCCTCCTAGACAGGAATCTGCCACATCCACCCAGATGGAGTCGGCCACCACCTCCTCCCGCCTTGCCCAGGGAACGGTGTAGAACGCCACGAAACGGAACGACGGCATCATCTCTGTGGTAACCGTCAACCCAACGCTGGTGATCGACTGACCGGTCACATCCAGTCGCTTAGCAACAATGATTTTGCCTTTGTTGAGCACCTGAGAAAGTTGATGTTTGGGGAAGAAGTCAAGAAGAATATATCATGCCTGAATTTTCACATTTTGATATTTACAGTTTGGATTCAAGCAAACAAGCAGTCATGGTGTGACATTTGGTAGTGGTAAAAGTAGAGATTTTAGGACCACATGATGGACATCTTTTGTTGCAGTGTGGTGTGCTGGTCTCACCAGGTAGGTGAGGTCTGTGATGAATTTTCTGTGGGTCTCGTCTGCAGCGTTGATGGTCAGCTTCAGGGCCAGTGTGTCTCCTACAGACACCATGTTTGTCCCTGTGGAGATGTACAGGTAGTTTGGATGTCGTGCGTTGTGGGGGCTGTAGGGATACACAGTGGCCTGGTGTTTGGCCTGCTGCTCTGGCTTCAGGTCCGCCTGTGTGGTCTCAGCCTAGGACACAATAGAAAAAAGACTTGTGATAAATTCATATTGATAATCCCAAAGAGGGGTATCCTGCTGTCCAGCATCCACACAGGGAACAATCATGAAAACATCAAAAACATGAAGGCAACAGCACAAAAACATGGCATGCAAGACAAAAAGAAATTCTTAAAAAAGGGCAATAAGTAAAATTTTTACTGCCCCAGCACAAAATGACCATAATATGGGGGATAATATGTGGGGGGATGATCAATACCAATCACTGATTATGAGTTTAAATTGCTGGCTTTCAAAAACTCAAAAATGTATTTGAGTTCTGAGATTCATTTCAGAATTCTGAGAATAAAGTCAGAATTCTGAGTTCTTATTTTAATCTCAGAATTCTGAAGGTAAAGTCTCAGAACACAAATACATTTTTCATGTGGCCCGAATTCTCTTCTGTAGTTTTAGAACAAAAACTTCACAACCACTGGAATTTAATGGATACAGCAAAGAAAAATAGAATATGTATAAAGCAATTGATGGTTGAAAGATACTCAACTGACAATTTACATGCTAGAATATAGGCTACTAAGTAGAAATGTATGGAAGAAGTATCAACCGAGTACAGATTTTGCACAGTGCCACAGCATATTCACAGCAATGATGTACAGTAGTTCCTGAATATGGGAAAAGGATTGACTATGAAGATTCACCATTTAGCTGTGAAAGTTCATCGTTCATAATAATTCATCATAGAACTTTTACCTATTTTCATTAATTTCATACTGCTCAATAAAGACCAGACATGATTTGTAGAAAATGGGTTTCTCAAGTGCTGTAAACTGTGCCAAAGTTTGATAGCTCCCAGATCTAGAGGAGTGAAATGTCTCATTCCTGATGGAACTGAATTTGATTTGATGAGAGAATAATAGGTACAAGCGTATTGTACAGCTTTCTCTGGCTTCTTCCAGTTTTGACTGCATGTATTGCCAAAGATGCACGGTGAGCAGCAGGTGGGAAACGTTCTGTGTAACTGAATGATAGAAGCAAGCAGCATGCCTGTAGTTGTACTAACAGAGATGGTTTGTGTGCGCAGATCCTTGGGCATGTTGACGGTGACTCTGGTGGAGCCGGAGGCAACGCTCAGGGGCGTATCCAGCAGATTCAGCTTGACCACGACGTTACGGGCTGGGGAACCATCATGGTGGCTCACCTGGACCTGGAGAGGTTTGGGACAACTTCTCTTAATCACATACATTTTGGTCTTTAGCTGACACTCATGTCCAGAGCAACTGACAATGAGTGAGCAAATGAAGGGTCAATGCAACACATGTGTTTGGACACAAGCCTCTGGCCTTTCATTTACGGGACTGCAAAATGAACCAGTGAATATGTCCAGTTTTATGGTTATATTAAACAGATTGCAAAAATAGACCCTGTTCCTTACTGTGAAGTCAAAGGGCAGGCCTGGCTTGAAGGACTTTGGCATGTCTCTGAAGGATAGGATGTAGGGAGACTCCACAATCTTAATGCCAGTCTTCTCTGCTTCAACCAGGTCACTGCCTACACAGGAGAAAAGAGAAGAAAGCATTTACACAGGATATGATGTTAATATCCCTTGTGCCCTCATAAGGTCAGTTCTGTTCACTATCTATATAAACAACATTGTCCCATATGTTACGGCAGCGTATTGATGTCACAGTGAAAAAAAAAAATCGTCTCAGTATCTCGTTATAACAATTTTTTTCAAGATCTTTTTCTTATTATAACAATATATTTTCATGTTATAATGACATCTTCTCTCTTCTTTGTTATTACGACATACCAACATACAATGGCATACCAACATATCTCGTTATAACGAGAGACTTTTCTTGTTTTAATGAGATACCAAGAAACTTTCAAATGTTGAGAAAAATGATGAGAATGAGAAAATGTTCTATAGCCTAAGGAGAAAACAGCCTATGGACATCGGAGAAATTGAGAATGGCTCGTTTATACGATTTAATCAAGTTGACTCAGACTCATGGAATGAGACAACTCAGCAACAACAATCAGACTCCCTCAACTCATCCTGACTCAGACACAATCAAGTTGATATCTCGTTATAAGAAAAATTGATATTTTGTTGTAACGAGAAAAGTTTCTTGTTATAACGAGATATGTTGGTATGTCATTATAATGAGAAACGCTTCTCATTATAATGAGATAACTTAGAATATTGTAATAATGAGAAAAGATGTCATTAGAACCTCAAAATATCTTGTTATAAGGAGAATAAGATCTCGTAACAAGAAAAGAAAGAAGAAAAGAAAATTTTAATGTATATCTTTATGCTGATGACACTATTCTTTATTGCTTTACTGAGTCTATACAGTTAGCTGTTGAAAATGTGCAACTCTCCTTGCACTTTTTAAGACTAAATACATGCTATTCTCAAGAGCTGAGGAAACTGACTAGTAATTTCCATATCTGCTCTTTAACAGGTGCTCTAATAGAAAGATTCCCATATTGGGCATATGGATTGATGATAAATTTACTTCAATTACTTCAAAAAATTCACATTGATAATCTGGTAAAAAGCTGTGGATGAAGCTCAGCTTTCTGTATAGAAATAAGACCTGTTTTTCTGTGTTCTGTAGAAAGAATGTAATTGAAACCATTTTGTTCTACAGTATTCTGGGTTACAGTGTAATTTATAGCAAGCATCTGCTACCACCTATAAACCATTAGATGATGTACCATTCTGACTTAGATTTATTTCTGGTGATAACTATGAAACCCACAATGGTATCTTTTATTAAAAAGTTTGCCACCTCTCTGTGAGGCAAGATCAACACTGGTAATTTTTGGCTGGACCGCAACAGCAGGGCCAGCCCTACAAACGCGAATGTCTGTCACTCACTGACTGACTGACTGAGTGATCAAGTTACATGACGACGATACGTCATCGGGTGTCCGGCAAACAGCGTTTTCGGCACCGATGGGTACTAGAGCGCCTGGCGCTTGGATCGGGAGGCTCGATGCGGGCCGTGGGCGCGGTGGAGACGACAGCGGCGGAGAGAGGAGACGGGACGCGCTGGAACGGAGATCAGTATGGATGTATGGACTATTATTCTGTATTAGCAGTCTACAGCGGAGTTAGTTACACCATTGGTCAGCCGTGGCACGCAGCACATCCATACACGGTCCAGCCATATACTAGGTTTTGACCTAGTCTTGTTCCTCTACAGAGCCCTTCTTAACAAATTACCATGTTATATCACAACACTGTTGGACTGGAATGTTGGAGCTTATCAAACCAGACCTCAGGACTGGCTTGTTAATTCTGACATTTAGGTTTTTGTGCCCCTCATTCTCGGAATGAATTGCAAAGCATTTTACAGATTGATGTATTGTTATCACTGGGGCATTTCAAGAATCTAATTGTAAATCTAAAAAAATTTGAATGTAGATGTTTTTACCAATAATTTGACTTCATTTGTATTTATTTATTGTCGCAATTTTTCTTTGAATTTTGTGTTCAATCTGTTGTTACTTCGGCACCATGGCAAGAGTCTTTCTCCCAATGTGTCCACGAGGATTAAATAAAGGTTTGAATGAATATATGAATATATGAATACATGAATGAATGAATTAATGTTTTGGTGTGAATCTCTGGAAAAAATCTAGGCCACTAGCCTCATTTTCCCCTGCACATCAATGTTTCTGATGCTTTGTGTTTGTCCATGGGGCTAAAGGGCACACATCTGACTACATACTACATTTCAACCTGGATGACACCACCCATCTGGCAAGTATATTATTTACCCAGGTCTGATTACAACATTTTGAAGTGTTTGGTGGTGATAAGCTGTGGTGCAAGGAATGAAGATAAGTGGGCTTGTGTGACCAGAAGGTATAATCTAGGTTGACTGCTAGATTAAACTGAGCACCAAATGATAACAAGTTTAAGTGTTGTGTTTTACCAAGTTAGCAGAAAATTGACTGTAATGTAAATATATTATTTGACTAAGGACAGTTTTTGCTGAGGATGCATGCTCTTTTTCCACACCACTCTGCTTCACATTCATACAGTTGCCCTCACTCACACATTAGCTGCATATTACAACCGCAGTCTTCTGCTGTTGGTCACAGAGCAGCTTTATTATTTAGAAAATTAGCACAGGCTAAATGCAAGTAGGGGCCACCCTAGTGGTTGATTTTAGTATGTTATTTTGGGAATATTATACTGTATACTGTAGTGGTACTGGGGCCAGGAGTGTCAGGATGGAGTGCCAGGTGTGCCAACCACACAAACAAATGAAATCTGAGTTTTCTTTATATCTAATAAATGATTATTTTGTTCGTAAGGAAAAATGCTTCTTTAGTGGTCTAGATAACAAATGGCTCTTCCTTGTAAAACTCACAACAAACAAAACAAACAAATGTCTGGTGACAACCACATAACAACAAAATACGCAAACAAGTGAGTCACTTAGGCAAGTGTTGCAGTAATCCACACATACAGTGTGGGCCAGTGTTAGCAGCTTGTCCCCTCCAACCCAGAAGCTACCAGGGTGACTGCTCTGCAACACAAGTCCCCTGGAATTAGGAAATTGGGTGTTTAATGGAGACAACCCAAACTACCAGCTAACTGGTTGTGTGGACAACCTGTAGAGCCTTCATATAGCTCTAGCTTCAGTTACAAACCAACATCTCATTTAACATCTAACTCTGTACTGCTAAAGATAGGCCTAGGTGTTTTAGTTTTACAAATATTTTGCAGAGGCAGAGCTGTTCTGTTGGTAGAAATAATCTCATTGAGTTGAGTTACACCTTAATGGGCGGAGCCAAAGAACCACAGTTCTTCTGGTTGAGTAACATTACACTGAGACCCAGTGAAAAAGGGTAAGAGACAAGAATTTTAATATTATTAAGTTATTTAGCTACTTAGCTTAGCTTAAACTAGCCATACTAGCCTAGCTGAGCTATTTAACTAGCCTGCAGGCCGTGTTCTAAAAGTTTCCCGTCCACACTGATATGCACAAAAGATAATAAAACAATCAAATCGACCCATGACCTTTATGCCGTTACCATCATGGTTACCGCTGTTTACGGAAGTGTTGTCATGGCAGAGCCTTAAGCGGCAAAAAAAATGTCCAAATCACGACAAAACACGGACAAAAGCAAGCCAGACTTCTTTGTCTGGACAGACGACGAAGTTGAGTTGCTTTTGAAAGTAACGAATGACAACAAGACCGGCGAAGCCACAGAGAATATAGACTGGGAGTCTTTTGGGAGCATGACTACCGCCTGAGATCACATGACAATCCCACTTCAGCGTTTAGGAAAAGCTCAGTTTTTCGGTGTTTTCAAATGTATCCACTTTGGAGAGCGTTTTCAGAAAGCTCCGTTATCGGTGGTCGAAAACACCGTCTCAGTGTGGATGGAAGGCCAAAACGGAGAAATAAAGAGTTTCCAAATTTACCTGGCTTAGTGTGGACAAGACATAACTTGCACTCTGAAAAACTGTGCTTCTTTGGCTCCGCCCACTGAAGTTTAATTTAATCAGTGAGACCAGTATCTCCAGAGCTGCTCTTCCTCTGAGTTGTGTTTTCATAACTAAAACTCCAACCAAAGACTAACCTGATCATGGCTTTTGGTTGTGTGCACACACTGCTGTGCTCCTGTGCATTACTACAGTACATGCAGGCCTACAGTAAGTGCTTACCTGACTTGGTGAGGACAGAGGCCTTGACATACACAGAGCTTCCCACCACAGATCTGATGTCGGGGTAAGCAGTCCTGAGCTCCTCCATGCTCAGTCTGACGACTCCTCCATCCAACTGCAGGACACCAACAGGTGGAATGGCAGTCAGTACAGTGCAAAACAGAATTTGAATGGATAGAACGGTCCCTCCCATTCAAATCAACGCTCCTGGATGGTTGGAGCAGCAGCTATTTTTATGTGTACTGTTCCATTATATAAAACCTCCTTCGTACCGTTCGCCTAGCTTCCATATAAGCAGACTTACAGAAAGTTCGCAACGAGGACCAAGCAGTTTCCGTTGCTTTGCTCCCAGCAGGAGGCTACTGTTGGCTATACTGTTGGTAAGTTGTCACATTTTATTCATTTAATGTTAGTCTTGTAACATTACAAAGCTAACTCACTCATGCTGTGTGGCAGCCGGTGTGATGCACTTAACAGCCTTAAAGGCCACCATAGAAACTAACCATACACGCCATTTTTTGGTGTACTAAAACACTATAGCAAACAGTGGCAAGGCCGTTCTATCCATTCATGTTCTGTGGTGAAAAATTTCATTACAGACATTTATGTCCATGCCAATGGCCAAAAATACAGTTCAATTATACTCTATGTAAACTTCAGCTGTCTGAAGCAAATGTTTACAAATTGAATGGCAGATGTCCAATTGATTGCTGCCTGTTCCTGAAACTTCCCTGTAAGTTCCACCTGAGAGAGCATTTCAGAAAAACAAATTGTATGTATTTATAAGCTAAGTAACATTCAATCTAGAATTTATTTCACAAAAAATCCTACACCTCTGAATTTGCCTACACCCATTTCCATACCCACGAAGCGTCCTAAATTTCTCCATGGTAGCATTGTAAAGCAGCAGAGGCGTTGTCAGTGGACACTCACTGTAACCAGTCATAAGTTGAACATTTTCTGTCCTAAATATCTAGTTTGCTGGTAAATCAGTGAGAGTAGCTGGTGAATTTTGGGATTTAGCATTAACTTACATCAGACACCTGCTTCACAGTTGGTAACCTCCTCATCTCTTTGTTCGTCTGCACCCCAAACACCACATAGGCCTTCCCCTGGACTGGCTCCCCATACAGGTACCTGAAACACACATTGGTACAACAGTTAGTCAACATTAAATGGGGTTTTATTGGCTCTAGTTGTCTATATTTAAAAATCTCTGTCTGGCTAAATCCATATGTTTGCAAACATCCTTCTTATAACTTTGTGTGTGTGTGTGTGTGTGCGTGTGTGTGTGTGTGTGTTAGACCAACCTGGCTGAGATCTCTACCTCCAGTTCAGTGTCGTCCAGCTTGAAGAAGGACTTCCTGGGTGTCAAAGTAACATTGAAGGCAGGGAGCACTGAAACACAACACGCCATATAAATATACAGTATTATACAGTTACAGAGCATGTGAATAGCTTCAATCCAAAATGAGATATACAGTTGGAAAAATGTAATGCCTAGTCTGACAAAATGATTGTTGCAATGAAAGCCAAACTCAATGTTGAATGTTACTAACATGATTAGGTACCGTGGGCACTTTACACAAAGACACACTAAAACTTGACCTACCATATTTCTTCACCTCAAACTGGGAGCTGAAAGTGTTCTGCTGCCAGTGGTCAAACTTGGCAATCACCGTCCATGTTCCTTCACTGCCAGAGACAGTCAGCCATGTTAGAGATGACACCATCAGGATGAAACACAATATTCGACTTACATGTAGCATTTTTAAACAACAATAGATCATTGTCAAATTAATTATGACACCTTGGTATAATTACTCTAAACAAATGAGACCATGGTCAAGACAATTGGTAGCCTCTATCTCACACCAGTGGCATTGTTAGTGTTTCTTAAAAGGAAGACCACACGTCCCATAAACCCTGTTGCTCCAGTCTCCCCATCGTTGTCTTTACTGAAGAGGATGTTGGAAGTGATTTTTCCATCAGCCTTTCACTCCTCCCACCATCTGCCATTAAAGGATAAGGCTGGTGTTCTTTTCTTACCGTCAACAAATCCTATGAAAATAACAAAATCAGCAATGAATTTGTTTTACTAACAAGTCTGGTCCATATAGCCAATGCCCAATAAAGCCATGTCTCAGCAGCCATAGAACTCCATTGTCTTAAAAAAAATATTAAAAACACGTCACAGAGCCACGCCGTTGCTCTGGGCAGCATATTTCATCATCACGATGCACCGGGCCAGCCGACTTTTTCCTCAAACAACTTAATAAGCCGGCTGGAAACACGTTGTCGATCTCAGGAAAGTAGTTCCATAGCACAGAAAATAGTCCCCGGCGTAATGAAGAACTTGTTCCCATTTGAATTTGATTTGGTAATAACTACAACAGCCTGACTTTTCGTGGTAACAGTTAACGATTTTTAAAATTGAAACTCTGTCTTTGTGAGCTGTATTTCAAGGTTTTTAGCTTACAATTGGAGCCAATGACTTCCGGTTTGAAGGCTAAAAAGGGAACGTGGGAAGTCGGAAAAGAGTAGAGCAAACACATTGTTGATTTTGTTATTTTCATAGGATTTGTTGACGGTAAGAAATGCATTAAAAAACACCAGCGTTACTCTGAAAGCTTTAGCTCCATTTGCCTGGAAGAACAGCGTCCTCTTCCTGTTTTATGCCATAAAGCAATCCAGCAGATTTCCCGGCAAATCCGACCAGATGGAGAAACAGTGGAAAACATAGTGTAGAAGCTGACAATCTTCTCTGCGATGGTCTTGTTTGTTTATGGTAAATACACTATACTGTTTCAAAATGAATGTGGTAATGGTTTATTGATGTTAAAATGCTCCACATAGCACCTTTAAAGCAGATTATACCACTTGAACTGGATGCAGTGGCCTAAAAAAAGCATGCTTGTGACCAGCAGGCTGCTGATTCAAATTACAGGGCTATCTTGGAAAATCTGGATGGAGAAAGAGACTGAAGCAGGGCAGCACTAGAAAAGAGTGTGAATGCTCAGCAAGCCATCCCTTGATAAGTAATGATTAAAATCAACGGCCTTAATTATCTCCCACAGAACTTGAATGGATATAACCTTCCACTGTTTGCTATGGTAATTTGGCTAGTACACCATAAAATGGTGACTATGGCATTTTAAGGGTTAATTGTTGGTGACAACGCAAGTGCGGGCATGCAGGAGTTAGTGTGTCACACTTGCTTTAGAACTGTGCAGATGTGTTGCACATGTGTTAACATTTTCAAAGATTGTGCTTCTCTTGCTAGCTCTTCTCGACAAAATCAGCATATTAGCAAACCTGGTAAGCATCAGTCAACTTTAGCCCCTTAAATGCTATAAACTACCATAGCTTAGCCTACCTAGTGGCGAAGAAAAGTTAGCATTCACTAACTTCAAACAACTAACGGACATCGGCTGAAACAGATTAAGTCAACTGTATCCACTTCCGCTAGATGTCAAAACTTTTGACTGACTTAAAAAAACAGCAGCAGCTTGTAAAAGAGCACCACCTAGTGTTGGCATAAGTCATAACTCCATTCAGCTGCAAAGTAGCTGTAGGAATAGTTTTCCAGTGCTGGTTCTTGCTGCAAAACCTCTTGCCTCAGCGACTTGCTGTAAGTTCCATCCAGGAACATTGATTTGAATAGAAAAGACTTTATCCACTCAAGTTCTGTGTTCTCTCCTCTCACCTGTAGGAGTCAGTAGAAGGTGTTAGTGAAAGAAGAGTGATAAGTTCATCTTACTTGACAATCTCTGAGAGAGCGAGAATTTCAGCGAAGACGCCATCAGTGGGTCGGGTGCGAGAGATTTGTTTGACCACAACACCCTCTGGATTCTGAAATATACACACACACACGCACACGCACATCATCCTTACCTAAAAGAAATTTTAGCTAAAACTAACCCATAATTCAATAATGAAGACCCAAATGAATCCTTCTGACCCTCTTTTTGTACACACTTACATCTCTATATTGATGACATTGTGTTTAAAATGAATAAATGATCTTTCTTTTTTTACCTGGAATTCCACTGTGATGGAGCTGTCAAAGGCCTTGAAGGACGGAGACGACACAAAGGCTCTGCACCGCACTGGAGAGAGAGAGAGGGAAGAAGAGAGAGAGAGAGAGAGAGAGAGAGAGAGAGAGAGAGAGAGAGAGAGAGAGAGAGAGAGAGACAGAGAGATAGAGAGACAGAGAGAGAGAGAGAGAGAGGGGAAGATACAGATAGACAAATAGATGAAATGTGTGAAATGTTTGAAATGTTCAACATCTTCACTGCCCCCATTTGATAACTAAAGTTTTCATAAATATTGTATAGCAGTCAAACATTAGGGTGTAGCTTGCCAACTTAGGTAAGTAAACGATTGGTAACATTAGCTGATGTTTGAGTGAGCATTTGGGTGAGATTTTGATGTCACTTTGAACATTAGTTGTTTCAGCCTGAGGCTATAGCTAACGTTAGTTTAAAGTAGAATAAGATGTTAGATAGCACAAAGGGAATGGGTTATAATGTTAGTTGGCCAGCTGTTGGATTTCTAAATTACCTAAACAATTCAATTTGGGCTTCAATAAACGCCACCAGTCATACCCACAATTGTTTGTGGGCATTCAGGGGAATGTATTGCATATAGCATTTATCATGTTAGAAAAGATGGCGAGCTCAGAGCATTGAGCTATGTAGCTAGCTAGCTAGATAAATAAGCTAACACCCACTGCCAGGCGAAGTGACAAGCTTAAATCAAATTTGGTATTATTGGTATTATGCACACATTTACAAACAGTGCTGTAGCTGACTATAGATATAGATGTTGCCATGCTTCTGTTCATTTGTTGGGCTAGGTACATGCACTTAGTTTATCTGAACATAGCCTTTCTGTGGGTTGACCCATTGGGACCCAATGGGATGACCCATTTTCTCCATAAATACTATAATTCTAATTCAGAATCCTCGTTGAGTCAATAAATATTCTTATGCATATTTTTGTTTCAAGGCAGCTATGAGAAGTACAGCTCTCAGACTGCAGGTTTTAAGGAGAAGCCACTTACAAACTGGACTGGCACAGATGTGTCTTCTATATAAATTAATGTTACAGTTTCTGTGTATATGATTATCTGTTCATATCCATCTTTTTCACTTTGCATATCGTGTATAGTTCCATAGAGATCTATCAGGTATGCACTACTCCTCACCACCCTCAAGACATCTGAGAACAATGCCGTCATCTCCAACATTTCCCGGCTTATGGCCTCAGAGTGCTTTTGGAGCATCTCCAGTCTGCAGAACCTCCTCGCTACAGTGGACCTTTACTCCAGAAAGTTGATGCAGAGCTATACAATCTGCTTCAAATGCAGCTGACTTGGCTATGGAACAATCAAAACTGCAGTAACATTCCTTCAGTCCCTCTTTCAGAAAACATAAGATGAACTTTTTGAACA
Organism: Centroberyx affinis; assembly: GCF_046629955.1. Classification (NCBI taxonomy): domain Eukaryota; kingdom Metazoa; phylum Chordata; class Actinopteri; order Beryciformes; family Berycidae; genus Centroberyx; species Centroberyx affinis. The sequence continues at coordinate 108,781 of NW_027280043.1, forward strand.
TCTGTGCACAGAGATCTATCCACCTTAGTGAATAACATGTCTCGTCACCACAGATGCTGTGATTGAGGTTGCGTAGCTTTATGTAACGTTTTTCCCCCTCCTTTGTTACATGTTTGTTTTGATATTTAACTACTGCATTATTATTGAGTAGCTTAGCCATACCTTTCCTTCCCTAACTCTGCTATTTAAATGATCTTCATTGTTTTTTTATTTACTATTTAAAGTATTATGCATGGTTTTATTGTGTGAATATCTTTAATATTATTTACATTTTGAATCCTTTAAACAAGTTGTGTTTTTTATTTGGATTTTACAAGTGCAGGGAAAACATGCAAACAAGCCCGTTTTGGGCCCATTATGGGCTGAAAATTAGGCCCCTTGCGGGCTGCCCATAGTGGGCCCCAAAAGGGCTTGTTTGCTGGGTTGTGCTCTTCCTGGTCCAAGTCCTCATTGTTGTTTATGCTGTTCTTTTGTTTCTGAATCTGGTGTTCTAGCTCCAGTATCTCCAGTTCTCACCAGTATCACCAGGATTATAGACGGGTTTATCAGTCTGGATGAAGATGTAGCCGGTGTGAAAGGACACCATCAGCACCCTCTCCTCGGAGTGGTACCCCTCAAAGTTCACCTTCAGGTACACATACTTGTTCTTGTCCTCGTCTCGATTCAGAAGCTCCGAGGGAAGCTGGGATGAGATGAGGTTGAGATTCAGGAGGAGGATCAGAATTAGAAACGGAATCAGAATTAGGATCAGTCAAGACAAACTGCAGTCAACAACACAACACTAGCATGAAGTATCGCTTTTGCAGACTCTGTGCAAACCGTCCATGACTGAGTGACTGAGTGACCTGAATTTGCCACTTTCTGCCCCCGGCCGCATGGCGCGCCATGGGAAAAATGAATCCCATGTGAGCAGCAATTTGGAATTGAGAATAACGGCCTGCAGTGTGAAGGTAGCCTAAATTAAATCAATCATTACATTCACTATAACTGAACTGTGTTGTTGCAAAGATAACATAGTGCACTTTTAAAAACTATAAGAGCAGAAGCCCACGGAGGCAGGGAGTGGTAGTAAAGGTCTTTACTGGACACAAACTCAAAAATCCAACTGTCTTTAAATGCAGCAGCCCAAACATTGTTAGAAAACAAAACTAGACAGTGAAAACTTTGTCTTGAGGTTCCGGATGGCAACTGTGTTCTCCGGTAAGCAAATCACCAAGACCAAGCACTGGAGCAGAGCAGAGAGGGATTTAAATAAACTCAGTAGACACAGGTGCACCGAATCATCCAAAATGGGCTTCAATTACCACACCTGCTGCTCCTCCTAGAGGGGCGGGGCCCACAGTTTATACCCATGACTGTAGAAGTGTTCACTTTCTTTTCAACCAGGGACTTAAGTTAGACTTGAGACTTAAGTCTGCTATCCTTCAGAGTACCATATTTTGTTTAATTTTGTGCTATCTATCATGTTGTAAGAGTAGGTGTCATGCTTTTCCAAATATGGATGGTAGGTAACTTAAGCCCCTGACAAAATTATAACACATTTACAGTTTGGATCCTCTATATTTTAGAGATACTGAATGACAAACTATAGGTAAAGATATTTTTTGTCAGCATACATACATCGCATTATGGAATAGACCTATTTAAGTCGCAGCCGTGACCCTGGCAAGTCACCTGTATAGCCTTGAGAGTATGGAAGCTGTTATCCGGGCCAAGTGTGACGGAGTCCTGCAGGAGCTGGGACGTCCTGCTGAAGTCCTGGACGCTGATGGAGACGGTGAGTGGGGCGGACAGACCGCTGGCCTCCAGGTAGATGTTCTCCTGACTGTCGGCTCTCAGCAGGTCCGGAGCCAGCAGGGTGAACCTTCAGGAGGAGGATCACACACTGGATTCGTACAGCATGCTTTTTGAGTACTGCTGCTACTGCTTACACTACTGCTATTACTATTTCTACTACTATGACTACCATTAGCACCAGTAGTACTTACTTCTACTACTACTACTAAACTAGTGCTGGGACTACTACTACTAGTAGTTTGGAGTGGAGGTATTGGTTTGTGGAATTGTCGGTGTCTCGGCTGTGTTTCGGATCGGTTTGGTGCTGCCCTGGTGGATTGGGGTATCGGTCTCTTTCGGGGGCATGGAGGGTTCTTGGTGGCTCCGGACTCTTGAACGGTAGTGTAGCCTACTTGTACCTGTATGTCCATTTTATTGCCTTTTTGTGTTTTGGCACACACTTTTCTTTAAAGTTCTATCCGTTTTCAATTGTATCTCTGTTTGTTTGTTTATTTTAGTTGCACCTGTTTATCTCCTATATTACCTTTTGTTCCTATTTTTCATAATTTCCTTTCGCCACACACTTTTATGTAAAGTTCAATCTGTTTTTAATTGTATCTCTGTTTGTTTGTTTATTTTTAGTAGCACCTGTTCATCTCTTGTATTACCTTTTATTCCTATTTTTTATAATTTCTTTTCGGCACACACTTTTATGTAAACTTCGACCTGTTTTTAATTGTATCTCTGTTTGTTTGTTTATTTTTAGTTGTACCTGTCTACCTCATATACTACCTTTTATGCCTATTTTCTTGTATTGCTGCTTTTGGATTTTATTGTATGTAAAGCACTTTGTAAACATTGTTTTTAGAAAAGTGCTATACAAATAAAGTTATTATTATTATTGTTATTATTATTATTATTATTATTATTATTATTATTATTATTATTATTATTATTACTACTTCTACCACTTCTATCACTACTAATACCATTACTCCTACCACTACTACTAATACCATATATACTGTTTTAATTATTCTGCTAAAATGTCCTGTGACCACTGTCTCAGGACATTTTACTCTCTGGTAGCAATAAATGTTTATTATGGACGCTCAAATGCTTGGTGAACACTATCAATGCTTTAGCCATAGCTTGCACTACATCAATTATGTTCTCATGCGCTTTTATTTTCTTCTTAAATTCTGTTTTATTTTAATGTTATTCTGTATATAATTTATTTTATATATATTTTTGTGAATTATATGTTTCTAATTCTTTTTATGCTGAGAGGACCCAGCATACAAGCATTTCACTGCACACAAGCATCTCAAAAAAACTTTAACTTTAACTTCTACTGCTACTAATAAAATACTAATAGGCTAATTACCAACTTTTCTTAAGAGTACACCACAGAATGACAAAGTGCTTTACAAATAATGTAAACAGGTTTAAAGTAGAATAAAACAGGTGAATACCGCAGGAATTAAATTAATTATTATTTGGCAAAAACATTTTACATTAATCTGTAAAAATGAAGTGACTTAAAAGATAACAGGAAGCAGAGAGTGAAGCTTGTGGAAAGAGAGAGTAGGGGAAGAGAATTGATGAGTGATGAGAGAAAATTATTGTATCAATTGTTTTGTAGGAGTAGGCATCACAATTTCAAACTCTTCAATTGTAGACCGTTAACATTTTTGAAACACAGTCTGGATTAATTTGATAAGTAAGTAGCACTACTGTACCTTGGCACAGTACTGATGCCGTCACTTCGCCTTTTATTTCTGTAAATAAACAGGATAAGTATTATTTTTCAATCCTGATAGCAGGCAGAAAGGTGCAAACCAGGAAAGAGATGGAAAAACAATAACTTGCGGTATAAAGGCATTTAATTTATTTGCACATATGAAAACAATAAAACAGAAGGAAGAAAAGAGATTGTGGTGAGATGAGCTTACAGAAAACATACACAGTGTTGAGGTGAACTCAGTTAAACAAAAATCAAACTCAAAATTTATTTCAGACTGTATTTATGTTTTCCACTGGTAAGAGAAGTCCAGTTTTGGTTACTTAACTGTGGGAGCTAAAAAATTTGTCAATCGCCATTTCTCTGGAATACAAATTTTGACATCATTATACTAAACATAATACAAGCTACAGTGTATATCTGAAAAAAAAAAATATATATAAATATTTTCTTTAAGCACGCATACCTGCCATGCCAGCTAGGTAGGCCTATATAGTCTCTATAAAGACAGATTGTTTCATTAGAAACCAAACTTCACACATAAAAAAGTGTCCAAAAAGTCAGTGGAAAATGGAAATGTGAAACAGCTTACCTTCTAAAATTCTCAACGTGGCCATTGGAATTGCAGAAAAGTAAAAGAAATAAAATGTGTTGTAGTGTCCACTGAGCCATGTTGCCCGACTGGAGTCTGGGTGGACTGTGGGAAGACAGTCTGCTGCTACACACACATATACACACACACACACACAAAATCAATGGAGAGGTGTGGTTTCTGTGGGCCAGCAGGCTCTCCTAGTGCAGTTGTTCCCAAAGTGGAGGAACCACCAGGGGTCCATGAAGGAGTTCCAGGGGGTCCCCATCAAAATGAGGAGTAGTAGTTTCACTGTTAATTCATTACATAGAGATTAGCGTAATGTAAGAATAAATAATGATGTTTTGATCACAGGTGTCCTCATTTTTACCTCCACACCTACAAAAGAGACAGTTACATTTTGTACCAAGCCATATTGAATAAGAAAATGAATAAGAAAAGATGGGGTTCCTTCAGACAAAATCTTATCAAATGCAGGTCAATGGGCCAATTAGTATCTACTTAGTGGGGCTTCACATGAAAAAGTTTGGGAACCCCTGTCCTAATGGTTAGAAAGACCAGCCTGAAACTGGAAGTTTCAGAGGCTTTTCCAACCTGACAATACAATACTAAGGGAAACACTGAATCCTTGTGAATTTGGTCCAAAAATAAAAAATGGTCAAATGAAGATACTGAATATTGATGCAAAACATCAGCTATCAGCTGGTCCAATACAAAAATATCTGTATCAACCTTCAAATCCCATGTGACCTAACTGGCAAGGTGCACATCTCACAGGTTTAGGGATTTTTTGTTGCTTTTCATTGTTGATATTTAGTCCTGATAACTGTAATAGATCAAAGCTTAGTAATCTTCCCTCACACTTCATGTTTTTTGTTCTTTTCAAAATTAGTTGACACTGCCAGAGATACAGTAATAAACTATATAAATATTTATTTCTCATGGCAGAAATATAAATATAGACTATATAAAATATAAGCTATACCTAATTTCAAGAGCATATGACAGGAACATCTTTTTAAATCAAAGAGCATTTTCTCTTCCTCTGTGCTTCTTTAGTGTGACTTGTGTATTTTTAAGTGCAGACGCCCCCTTATGGAGAAAGTGATAAACATTCAGGAAACACTGAACATTTCAGCAAGCAAGAAAATAACTTTTAAATAAAATGTATTTTATTTTTCAATGAGATTTTCACAATGATGGTAATATGGGTTTCAGTCAAATATGACTCACTAACCAGTGTGTTTCATACCAGATCCACTGTTACATAAAACCAATAACAGTCTGAACCTCAGCAGACTCTGCATCCATCAGTTATCACTCTTCAACATCACTGAACAGATGCATGTATGAATTGCTTGTCAGAGATACTAACATTACTGCTGCTGTTACTGAAAATCTGTAATCTGCAGCGCTGTAGCTCAAAGCAGAAATGTTTTTACCTTTCAATTGGATTGGTTCGAGTGCTAAAATGTGCTAAACTCACAGCGCTGTCTGGAACCTGCAGTGAAGGTTTCTTTCCACTGTCAACAAAGAAAAAACATAAACCTGCAGTGGACAGAGAGGATAGAGGTGGAAACTTAGCCTCACAGGAAAAAAAATCCCCCCTCAGATCCTCTTACACTGTTGGATCTCATCAATCTGTGATGTTCAGTGCCTTCCAGGAGTTATTTTGTGTTTCTTGGTGAACCCACTTTCCCTCAACCTGCCTTATCTGCTTATACTTCAGTTATTGATTTTCTACATTTCCCACAATGCCTTTTGTCAACCCCCACAGAACATGTGTAAACTTGTTGCTTTCAAAGATGGGTGTTGTCATTTTGCTCCTATAGCTTAGATTTTGTTTCATCTCACCTGTTAGCTAGCTAGTCAGCCAGAACATCGGTGCATCTCTGAGATCACAGCTGTGGTATTTTACTCAAAACACAACCTGTCTTGTTGCTGCATTGCATTCTGGTCTCTCTCCTGCTCCTGTGGGTGGAGAAACTGGTCTCTCTCCTCTTCTACGATGGATTTCTCCCTGTATGATTGTCGAACGTCTCTTGGTGCAAAATGTCGGCTCTAGAAAGAAGCCCTCGCTCTTTGATTCTGAGGGACTGACACCAAAACCTGATGTTTACCGCTGATTTGAACATTTTCTACTATTAAACTCCATTGTAGCTATAGCTTTGTTCAATTTTCTAAGGAAAATAAGGAAAATACACCACCAAACAACAAAATGGGCCCAGAAATGTAAGGCACATCACCAAGAACAGTTTTAAGTATTTTAGGGTAGATTTTTCCTTTTGAGCTTGCAAAGTTTCTGATGACCCTGATGAAGGCCACAAGCCAAAACGCATTGGTCTAACAATAAAGTTGTTTTATATACTACAAGTGTTACTGGAGTTTTGACCTTTTTAGACCTTTTTCCCTTCTCCATGCACCTTGGAAGTAGGTGAAGTTGTGCCAGAAACCCCTGCTCAGCTTGCAAAGTTTCTAACAGTTGCACTCAAAAGTGTTTTCAGCAGATCTCACAACATGTGTGCATGTAAAACAGAAAAGCACATCATTATGACATAGGCATTCTTTGCAGTGATTGCAAGGTAGCCTTATAAACAATGTCAGATGAAAGCTGATACGACACCTGCATGTTTCCAAACACATTTTGGAGACTCCCGTCAAGCCATCAAACTGTTAAAATTATCAAATATATCATTTCACACATTCTTTTGGACAAAGAGCTGGCAGAGAATGTGATTTCCATTGTGACCACAATGGTAGCTGACTTTTTACAAATTTACATTTAGACAATTTCTAACACTGATTGTCCTTGAATCCCTACCAGCTCTGGGCGTGCTGCTCAGTATCTGACCTCTGACCTCCCTGTGGAGGGGGCAAGACAAATGAGAATTTCCTACAGGAGTCAATACAGTATGACATTACTGCAGCTGTGAAGAGCATCTCCAATTCTGTTTAAATCTCACATTCCATTAACAGAAAACATAAACAGTCACATTTAGCTTTTCAAACAGAGAGCCGCCTCATTGTCCAGGATCTGAGTCTGAGTCGTTCTAGTCTGCCACCAGGGAAGTGACTCCAACAAAACTTCTATCCTGTGCCTTTTCCTTCCCACAATCCTTTGCCCTCATTAGTCCTTTGCCCTCTTCCTCCCCTGTCTGCCTCCACTATTATCTGTCTCTGCCACTTCCTGTCCTGAGGTGGCCTAATTGGCGCCTCCTCTCTCTGTGTGACCTTGGAAACCGCTCCCTCATGCGTGTGCGTGACTTCAGCTTCTGACTTCCTGCGGGTGACGATGGCGCAGAGTTTGATTTGATGGGGACCCCCTGGAACTCTTTCCCGGACCCCCGGTGGTTCCCGAACCCCAGTTTGTGGTAACAGCTGCACTAGGAGAGCCACAGAAACCACACCTCTATGTGTGTGTGTGTGTATAGTAGCAGGCTGTCTTCCCAGTGACTACAGTCCACCCAGTCGGTCAACATGGCACAGTGGACACTACAACACATTTTATTTATTTTACTTTTCTGCAATTCCAATGGCCAAGTTAAAAAATTTAAAAGGTAAGCTGTTTCACATTTCCAATTTCCACTGACTGTTTAGACAGTTTTTATGTTAGAAGTTTGTTTTCTGATGGATCAATTTGTCTTTACAGACAAACTCAAACTGGCTGGCGTGACAGGCATGTCTACTTAAAGAAAATACATATTATTTTCACATATACACCGTAGCTTTTATTATGTTTATTAATATGACGTTAAAATTTGCATTCCAGATTTATGACATCTGACCAATACTTTAGTCTCCACAGGTAAGTAACCAAAACTGGACTTCTCTTATCAGTGGAAAACATAATAGTCTGAAATAAATTCTGAGTTAGATTTTTGTTTGAGTTCAACTCAACACTGTGTATGTTTTCTGTAAGATCATCTCACCTGGACAATCTTTCTTTTGCCATGTGACTTTATACCACAAGTTGTTGTGTTTCCATCTCTGCCCTGGTTCCTACATTTCTGGCTATTATCAGGATTGAAAATAGGATAATACTTACCCTGTTTATTTGCAGCAATCAAAAGCCAAAGGACCCCATCACTGCTGCACCAAGGTACAGTAGTACTACCTACTTATCAAATATCAAATGAATCCAGACTTTCAAACATGTTAACTGTCTAGAATTGAAGAGTTTTGCTCAAAAATTAAATATACACCACTTGAAATTGTGATGCATCTGTTTCATTCTTCTTTAAACAATTGTTTATATAATTGTTTATTATCTGTATCTGAACTTTGTCATTCTGTATTGTGTTCTATAAGTAAAGTTGTTACAGTTGTTATAATTTTACTACTAGCAATACAATTTCAAGTTCATGTTTTTTTATTTGAAATGCTTGCATGCAACAAAATGCTTGTATGCTGGATCCTCTCAGTATAAAATGACGAAGGAACATATAATCCCTGAGTCAATTCATAAATTTGGACACACCTGATTGAATGTACTACAGCATCTTTTTCATTATCTTAAAGACATTTTGATCTAAAAGCTTATGCTTAAATGCTTGAATTGATGCAACAATCTAAACAAATTATGGTTCTTTTTAAAGGATAGGATGTTAAGTTGTACACTTGACACTACAGACTGGATCCTCTGTATTTAAGATTCAGTCCAGCCTATGTTTTTGAATATTAATATGTTAAAGTATTGACAGTTTTTCTCTCATCACTCATCAGTTCTCTTTTTCTACACTCTTCCTCCACAAGCGTAACTCTCTGCTTACTGTTATATTTTAAATCATTTATTAAAACACATTTTTACAGATTTATGTAAACTGTTTTTGCCTAATTTCATTCCTGTTGTATTCATCTGTTTATGTTGTTTTATTACTTGTAAAGCACTTTGTCATTCTGTGTTGTGCTGTATAAGTAAATTTGATAATCAGCCTATTAATATTTTATTAGTAGCAGTACAAGTTCAAGTTTGTTTATTTGAAATGCTTGCATGCAATGAAATGCTTGTATGCTGGGTCCGCTCAGGATAACATGTAGCCTGTTTCCACTCCTGAATCGCCACCCGCCCACTCTTCAGATTTGCTTGAGCGATTCAGGGTCTGGTGTTGCTCTATTCAACGGCAATTTCTCAATCGGAAAAACGGCCAAAATCGGGCCAATCAGCGCCTTTATGGGCGGGACTAAAGTTTGAACCGTTCATGAAATGGTTTTTCACTGGCATTTCGGTGTAATAATATTTGTTGAAATCACCCCTTAACCAACATACAAACAAAACAAAAAAGTTAGTAAATACGCCCAGCATCAGTGTAACTGAAAATAAAAATTTCCACTGACTTTTTTTATTTTAGTTTTTATGTTTGAAGTTTGGTTTCTGATGGAACAATTTGTCTTTACAGACAAACTGACTGGCGTGACAGGTATGTGTGCTTAAAGAGAAGATTTTTTTTTTTCCACATATACACTGTAGCTTGTATTATGTTGATCTCAGTCTGCCAACTCACATAAACAGATTATTTAGAATGAATGAAATATATATACGGAGTTTAGTATGGCATCTAGGCTCTGATCCTGTCACTCCCTGCGAGCATAGGCTACACCTAGCTAGCATGGAGTGACAATATAGGGAACTTCCCCCTGGGGTGGGGATGATGAAACGATGTATGGTGAGCAGCAGCAATAACTGAGCAGCAGGAACCAGCAGTCTGAGCAGCGTAGCAGCAGCATGGCAACGCTAAAGAGTGTTAGCAGGTGCAGGAAGCTTAAATAGACCACCTTATTGAGAGGGGGGTGCTTGATAAGAGCTCTATGAGTTGTGTGTGTATCACGTGACTGCAGCGCAACGTGAGTTGTCTGCCTGAACTCGCTTCGCAAGATTCGCTTTATTAATATGACGTTAAAATTTGCATTCCAGATTCATGACGACTGACAAATACTTTGGTCTCCACAAGTAAGTAACCAAAAGTGGACTTCTCTTACCAGTGGAAAAGATAAATACAGTATGAAATACATTTTGAGGGTGACGCTTTATTTTACAGCTCGCTAATTACAGTGTAACTAGTTTGTAATTATGGGGTACTAATAAAATAACAATGCTGTAGTTACAGCGTAACAGTCTGGGAATTAAGGGGTAACAATTTTGTAATTATGAGAGACTTATAAGATAGTTATGGTCTAACTATTTTCGTAATTACCACATACTTAAAACATAATTACAGGGTACAATAACGTAATTGGGGGGACAAAACAAATGTTATTGGTACTTGTTCCCTGTAATTATGGAGTAACTACAAGGTTGCCCCACAGTAAATACAGTTTAACAGAAAATCACATATGTCCATCTGACTGCTTTGGTAATCAATGTTAGGAGAGGAGGCCCTAGACCAGCTATTTGGTGACATTTCTGTAACAATATACCATACACAAAAATATGGAACTTCAACACAAAGTAACAGACTTAATTGAACATACAAGAACTTACTGAATGTAATATTGAGATTAAATATCAATGTCAATCTTAAAATATAAAATGTAAAATAAAAACCTTCATAATCCTTTCATAAAACAATTTAGGGTCTAAATTTGGCTTTTAGGGGGAGTAGTTTCTACCTTCTCTTCAGGTCTTCCATCTTCTCTTGCAGGTCAGGCTGAGCACAATAAGTCTTTCAATGTTGTCCCAGCTGTGAACTTCGCAAAGTCCTCCCCCTCTGAAGCTATTGGCACCTGTAATCACAGTTATGAAATAATATGGCATTACGATCATCCCTCAAAAGACAAAAAAAAGTTTTGAATTGTCACACAATAAAATTCATTTAATGTTCCCTTTTAGGACTGAACAGTTGCTAATTACAATATACAATACAATAGTTAATGTACAAATGGGGAGTAGTAAATAAACAAAAATTTGCCGTTGCGTGTTCTCAACAACATCACTGTAGTTATGCATAAGATTAACGTTAGGTAACGTTGTTAACTTACCCGAATGATGTACTAATGAAGCATACCTTGTACTTACTCCATAACTACAGAGAACAAGAGGGGATCATTGATTCTCATCGATTCTAACATCGATTACCAAAGTAGTCAGATGGACATATGTGATTTTCTGTTAAACTGTATTTACTATGGGACAACCTTGTACTTATCGTATAATTACTGTGAACAAGAGGGGAACAAGCACTGCTTTATTTTACAGCCCGCACAACTTGTAGTTACTCCATAATTACAGGGAACAAGTACCAATAACATTTGTTTTGTCCCCCCAATTACGCTATTGTACCCTGTAATTATTTTTTAAGTATGTGGTAATTATGAAAATGGTTATACTATATAACTATCTAATAAGTCTCTCATTACAAAATTACAAAATTGTTACCCCTTACAAAATTGTTACGCCTTAATTCCTGGAGTTCTTGTTTTGTTACAATGTAACTACAGCATTGTTATTTTATTAGCACCCCATAATTACAAACTAGTTACACCATAATTTGCAGATTGTAAAGTAAAGCGTTACCAAATAATACTTATCCTGTTTATTTGCAGAAATCAAACGCCAAAGGACCGCATCACTGCTGCACCAAGGTACAGTAGTGCTACCTACTTATCAAATGAATCCAGACAGTTTCAAACATGTTAACTATCTAGAATTGAAGAGTTTTGCTCAAAAATTAAATATACACCACTTGAAATTGTGATGCATCTGTTTCATTCTTCTTTAACCAATTGTTTATATAATTGTTTATTATCTGTAAAGAACTTTGTCATTCTGTATTGTGTTCTATAAGTAAAGTTGTTACAGTTGTTATAATTTTACTACTAGCAATACAATTTCAAGTTCATGTTTTTTTATTTGAAATGCTTGCATGCAACAAAATGCTTGTATGCTGGATCCTCTCAGTATAAAATGACGAAGGAACATATAATCCCTGAGTCAATTCATAAATTTGGACACACCTGATTGAATGTACTACAGCATCTTTTTCATTATCTTAAAGACATTTTGATCTAAAAGCTTATACTTAAATGCTTGAATTTTGTTTCTTAGACAAATATAAATAACGAAGTTGATGCCTATGTATAAATTTCTTTCCAAAGCCTTTACCTTTCTATCAAGGCAAAGGGTGGCTACTTTCAAGAATCTAAAATATAAGATAGTTTTGATTTGTTTAAAAAAATGTTACTGCATAATTCTAATTCATCTGTGTTATTTCATAGTTTTGATGTCTTTACTGTTATTCTAAAATGTGAATATGTGTGTCCAAACCTTTGACTGGTAGTGCATATATGAATATAGTAGTAATAGTACCGGCATTATTATTATTAGTAGTAGTAGTAGTAGTAGTAGAGGTGGTGGTAGTTTTAGTAGACATAGCAGTAGTAAGAGTACTGGTGGTAATGGTAGTTGTAGTGTAGAAATAGTAATAGCAGTAGTGTAAGTAGTAGTAGTAGTACTGAAAAAGCGTGCAGTACAAATCCAGTGTGGTATCCCCCTTCCTGCAGGTTCACCCTGCTGGCTCCAGACCTGCTGAGAGCCGACAGTCAGGAGAACATCTACCTGGAGGCACAGTCCAGTGTCACCGTCTCCATCAGCGTCCAGGACATCACCAGGACGTTCCAGCTCCTGCAGGACTCCATCTGGCTCGGTCCAGAAAATGACTTCCATGCTCTCAAGACTATACAGGTGACAACTTAATGAGGTCCATTCCATAATGTGATGTATGTATTCTGGTAAATAAAATATCTTTAACCATATTTTGTCATTCAGTATCTACTAAAATATAGAGGATCCAAACATCCAAACTGTACATGTGTTTTCATTTTTTCAAACCCTTCATGCTTCAGACCAAATTGCTGCTCAAATTGCTCTCTGCTGGATAACAATCAAGTTGTCTATTTGGCTTTCCTTTCATTGTTGTGTCTTCCTGTCCTTCATGCCAATGTTGACTCAGTCAAGCTGGTTTATGCAGCAAAATTACCACAACTGTGGTAATTTGAATGATGTAAGATGTACTTGTTGTCATGGCAATGTTTGAGCATTGAAATACAAGTCTCATGTAATTTAGGTTGCATGCCTTGGGATCTAATTTTGTACCACTTATCCTTGTGGGCCAGATTTGAAATTAAAAAAACGTGAGTCCATGCAGCTTTTTGCTGTTCCCACTGATTAGACAACATTAGATCTGTGTCTAATGGGAGGGGGGAAAAAATCTGAATTGCACCACTTTCAGCTGCAGTGTGAACATAGCCTGACTTACTTGCTTTACATTTTTCTAATAGAAAAACTAACAAGAGCAAAAGAGATATTTCATCCTAATCTTGTGTGGTTGCCAGCAGTTTGTCTTGACTAATCCTAATTCTGATTCTGTTTCTAATTCTAATCCTCATCATCCTGAGTCTCAACCTCATTTCACCCCAGCTTCCGTCAGAGCTTCTGAATCGAGACGAGGTAAGGGACAAGTATGTGTACCTGAAGGTGAACTTTGAGGACCACTACTCCGAGGAGAGGATGCTGATGGTGTCCTTTCACACCGGCTACATCTTCATCCAGACCGACAAACCCGTCTATAATCCTGGAGATACTGGTGAGAACTCGCGCTACTGGAGCTAGAACACCAGAGTCAGAAACAAAAGAACAGGATAAACAATAATGAGGACTGGGAGCCGGAAAAGCACAAATGGCATTTTGGCCGAAACAAAGTTCTGTATTGGGTTAAACTGGTATGGGTTTCAAATCAAAATTTTACTAAATGCACTTCAATGCAAAAAGTGGAACTATTTTGTCTTTCCAGTAAAGATAGTCAAAACCCACTTAAACTACTTATCAGTGCAGTAGTAGTGATAGCACTAGTAGAGGTAGTAGTGGTGGTTGTGGTAGTAGCAGTATTGGTAGCAATAGTAGTAGTAATTCTAGTAGTAGGAATAGTACTGTTGGTAGTGGCAGCAGTAGTAAAAGTAGTAGTAGTTGTAGTAATGGTAGTTATGTAGTAGTAGTACCAGTTGTAGTAGTACTGGTGGTAGTGCTAGTAGCCTTAGTAGTAGCCTAGTAGAAATAACAGTAGTAGTAGTAGTGGTAATACACTCTTATGCATATATGGCACATTGAAAGTATATGTATGCAATAGCGCATTTTTTAATTCCTAAACATACACCCCCCATGTTTCTTTTTCATTTTTATGTGGGATTTATGGCTAGCCAAGGCAGTCAGAATTTAGAATGCAGATATGGTGAGGTGAGCTCGCCTGGTTTGTCAGTTGGTAGTTATCAGCAGATAGAGAACTACATTACCAGCTACCAGCCGACTCACTTCACCATTTGTTATTTTCAGGTCAGTGAAATGTCACCAATTACCTTGATTAAACAATAGTAATGTATGTAAGCTAGACAAACTTTAATTATGCCCTTATTTGGAAATTTTGTGTTTTGTGATAAGATACCCAAAATAGCCGTTGGTTGCTGCCGAGGTTAGCAAACGATCGCTATTTGCCGGTCGTGTTGCCACTTAAAATAATATTTGGAGTTAAATGTAGGGTTGGGTTGATTCACCGGCATGTGTTACTTGTTTGGGTTTGTGTGTACTGTTCTACCAGATGATTTTAACGTGAAGCCAGAGTACGGGTTAGTTTTGGCGATCACTGACGCTAACATCTGATCAGCTGTACTAGTGTTCAGACCATCGCCATGGTAACAGGGCGCAGGGCGGACTTCCGTTGTAAATACGTAGTGAATCAGTTTTTATGAATGAAAGTGTAGAGTTACATTGTTATTAATTTGTAGAAACATTATTACATTAGAGAATGATCATTTTTGGATATTTTATACAGAGAATGAATAAGTTAGTGTAATTCAGGGATGTTTTATGAATCTAATGTAATTATAATTTTATATTGTTGTTGATATTTTGATTATTTCTGTATTAGTAATCACAATGATTTGTACAGTATTTGTTTGTCAGTTGGCAGTTATCAGCAGATAGTGAACTATAACTTATTACCAGCTACCAGCCGACTCACTTCACCATTTAATTGTTATTTTCAGAATAAACACCATTCACCAAATATGCCACTCTGAGTCCAGTTCTGAGGTTCATGAGTGCAACACATACAATCCCTAATGATGTTTGACTGCTGCACAAAATAATAAACTTTAGTCATCAAATGGGAGCAGCAAAGATGTTTTCGGCCTCATCTCTCTCTCTCTCTCTCTCTCTCTCTCTCTCTCTCCAGTGCGGTGCAGAGCCTTCGTGTCGTCTCCGTCCTTCAAGGCCTTTAACAGCTCCATCACAGTGGAGCTCCAGGTGACAAATGATAATTATACAACAGATAGTTCCGACCAAGCAATCTGATTGGTAAACTAGACATTTAGAACGTGATCAAATCAGCATGAGAGCACACCTACCTCATCACTAAAAATATTACTCCGCCATATATTATTATACAATATATTTAAATATAACCTAACTCTGTTCAGCCTTGATGTAACTAGACACTCTGGCATCCTCCATCAGCTGTGCCGGGTTGGTAGTATGGATGTAGTAGCTAAATCTGTCCATGGAAAAAAAAATATTTTCAGCAGATATCTTAGTTACAACAAGATTGAGCTAGCAAGGCAGTTTTGTGTTTATATGTGTGGTATTTATTCAGTTTGGGAAATCCCACAATCTCTAGAAAACATTAGCATTAGCATTAGCTCCACTTTGAATTGCCCCAGTGTATGAAATGTGCTATACAAATAAAGCTGCCTTGCCGTGCCTTGCCTTGCCTAGCTCAAGTTGGCCTAGCTCAAGTTGGCTGGCTGACTCAACAGGGACTAGAAATCTTCTCTGTTGCTAGGTCGTTACTAAGGCTCGGGCTACTTGCTGGAGTAGTAAACTAGGTTCCATTACATAGGAGTCTACTGACGTGACTAATTGTTTTCCAGTTATTAGTCAGACCCCATGTATTTCCAGGGAAATGGAGATAACACGAGCAAAAAGTTTTATTATTCATATTGTGGGGCGAATTGCCCCACAATATGAATAATACAATATATCTTTTATTTTGTTGGTAACTGTTGTATAATCGCATTATTACACTTCAGTGATGCTTACAGACCTTTGCGCAAGTGCCTTGGTCCTGACCGCATCACTGTCGTGCCAATAATGACGGTAAAGCACACTCTCTCATGTAATATTGCTTAATTTATTCATTTTAAATGTGATTTCTTCAATAATGAGATGTAAAGTGTGCACAAAAAGATGCTCTAAAGAGAAAGGAACAAACAACATGAAACAAAGACAGTTGGTTAGTTTTAGCTCAAATTTAGTTTAGCTAAGGATGACCTGTGTGTGTGTGTGTGTGTGTGTGTGTGTGTGTGTGTGTGTGTGTGTGTGTGTGTGTGTGTGTGTGTCAGAATCCGAAGGGTATCGTGGTCAAACAGATCTCCAGGACCAGAGCCGCTGATGGCGTCTTCACTGAAACTCTGGCTCTCTCAGAGATTGTCAAGTAAGATGAACTTGTTTCACTCACTTTTCAACAACACTTTCTACTGAGTTGAAAGGACAGAATTTGGGATGTTGATTTTAATCTTTATTTATCCAGTGATTGTTTGCTGAGCATTCACATTTCACATATTTCACATATTCGCACCTTGGGGCTACCCAGTACCACAGTCTTCTACTTTTGGACGCAATTGGGGATTCCTTGTTCAGGGGCATCTCAGTGTAATTTGTTGAGGAAGGGGAGAGCATGACTCAGGCACTTGCATAATCCAGATTTTCCAATATAATCCCGTAATTTGAATCAGCAACCTGCTGGTCACAAGCATGCTTCTTTTAGGCCACTGCATCCCCCAATTCAAGTGGTATAATCTGCTTTAAAGGTAATATGTCCAGCATTTTACATTACATTACCACTGGAATGAGATAGAGGGCGCCATTCTCATCGACCAAGGTTTCATTATGAACTTGACAATAATATTTAAAAATGCTCCACGAAACTCAAATATTGTCTTTCCTCCTTTTTTGTGTCATCTCTAACATGGCTGACTCTGGCAGTGAAGGAACATGGACGGTGATTGCCAAGTTTGACCACTGGCAGCAGAACACTTTCAGCTCCCAGTTTGAGGTGAAGAAATATGGTAGGTCAAGTTTTAGCAATAGTAGTATAGTGTGTGTTTGTGTAAAGTGCTCATGGTAGCTAATCACGTCAGTAACATTCAATATTGAGTTTGGCTTTCATTGCAACAATCATTTTGTCAGACTAGGCATTACATTTTTCCAACTGTATATCTCATTTTTGATTGAAGCTATTCACATGCTCTGTAACTGTATAATACTGTACATTTATATGGCGTGTTGTGTTTCAGTGCTCCCCGCCTTCAATGTTACTTTGACTCCCAGGAAGTCCTTCTTCAAGCTGGACGACACTGAACTGGAGGTAGAGATCTCAGCCAGGTCGGTCTAATATACACACACACACACATTGACACATGCTCATGCACACACAAGCACACACGTCTCTAATAGTACTTGTGAGGACCTTCATTGAATACATTCATTCCTTCACCCCTAACATTAACCCTCACAACTACATGCCTAACCATAAGTGTTAACCTCACCTAAAGGCAAATTTATGGTTTCTGCGGTGTGTTCAGTGTCCACGGTGTTCACGGCATGGCCGTTCTCTCCACAGAGGGACACCTTTTCATTGTAAAAGCGGTAGCGGCGCGGTGTTTGCAGAGAGCGCAGCATCTCCTCTGGCTTGTGACTGCACTATTTCCCTAGTAACCAACGAACATAGTAACCATTAACCAATCATAGTCTTGGAACTGCGTTGTCTGCGGAGGCCTCCGCAGTTTTATTTTTTGAGAGACATGCAGACGCACCGTGAACACCATGCATACATGCACACTGCAAAAACCATAAATTGAACTTAAACTTAATTATGATCATAAATTTAACCGTAAACCTAAGTCCTAACCCTAAACTAACCATAACCTTACACTTATTCTAGCCTAAACCTAATCCTAATTCTAACCTTATCCCTAAACCCAAATCCTAACCTTAAACTAGCCTCTTAAAGAAGTGAGGAGTGGCAAAATGTCCTTACTTTGGAGGATTGTGAGGACATTTGGTCCTCATAAGCATAGGACTACGAAAACACACACACACACACACACACACACACATATACACACGTACACGTTTGTAATAGTACTTGTGAGGACTACATTCATCCCCTTAACCTTAACTCTCACCTCTACATGCCTAACCATAATTAATAGCCTAACCAAAACCTAATCCTGATTCCATATAACCCTAACCCTAAACTAGCCCCTTAAAAGGTGAGGAGCGGCAAAATGTCCTCACTTTGGTGGATTTTCTCATCTTTCAAACCTTGTGAGGACATTTGGTCCTCATGAGTAAGGAATACAAGAACACACGCACACAGACACACATTGTTATGAGGAGGATGTACGGAAATGTAGATTTAATCAGATATTTTTTTAAATATAGAATCTAGAAAACTAGAAACAACAAAAACAATTGAGGGTTGGCTAACTGTTGTGATCTAACCTTGCATCAATGGTGCGGTGTGTTTCAGGAACATGTATGGGGAGCCAGTCCAGGGGAAGGCCTACGTGGTGTTTGGGGTGCAGATGAACAAAGAGATGAGGAGGTTACCAACTGTGAAGCAGGTGTCTGATGTAAGTCAGTGATACTTTCCAGAATTCACCCGCTACTCTCACTGATTTACCAGAAAACTAGATATTTAGGACAGAATAGGACGTTCAACTTATGACTGGTTACAGTGAGTGTCCACTGACAACGCCTCTGCTGCTTTACAATGCTACCATGGAGAAATTTTGGAGGTTTCGTGGGTGTGGAAATGGGTGTAGGCAAATTCAGTGTTATTAGGCCCATTCTGAAATAAATTCTCGATTGAAAGCTACTTAGCTTATAAATACATACACGTTATTTTTCTGAAATGCTCTCTCAGGTAGGACAGGTGGAACTTGGACAGGGAAGTTTCAGGAACAGGCTGCCACTCAATGTGATTTGCCTCAGACGTACGCAATTTACATAAACTAGAGTTTAGCTCTGTTTTTGGCCATTGGCGTGGACATTTTCTATGAAAATAGCTGTAATGAAATTATGCACTGTACTGACTGCCATTCCACCTGTTGGTGTCCTGCAGTTGAATGGAGTAGTCGTCAAACTGAGCATGGAGGAGCTCAGGAGTGCTTACCCTGACATCAGATCTGTGGTGGGAAGCTCTGTGTATGTCAAGGCCTCTGTCCTCACCAAGTCAGGTAAGCACTTACTGTAGGCCTGCATGTACTGTAGTAATGCACAGGAGCACAGCAGTGTATGCACACAACCAAAAGCCATGAGCAGGTTAGTCTTTGGTTGGAGTTTTAGTTATGAAAACACAACTCAGAGGAAGAGCAGCTCTGGAGACAGACATCTCATTGGTTGATTTAAACTTCAATGGGCGGAGCCAAAGAACCACAGTTTTTCAGAGCTTATTATAAATTAAAAAAATTAAATGGCAAGGACTAAGCTAGTAGACTATGCGATTCAGGAGTCTGGAACCAGGCTTAATTGTTTCTGATCTTTCCCACTTTTAATCTTGTGATATTTCTTATGTTTTCTTTTTTATGATTTAATTTTAGATATTTATTTATTATTTTCATATGGTTTGTCTTACATCTGCTCCTTATTTTTATTTTCTCATTATATATTTTATTCCTGTTCGTTTTCTGCCTTCCTGTAAAGCACTTTGTGAACTCTGTTTTTAGATGTGCTGTAAAGTTGTTTTGTTTTTTTCAGCAAAACCAATACCAGTAATACTCTGTTTTTTTCTGTGTGACTCAACTGACAAAGGTCACAGAGCAAAAGTTTGTCTTGTTTGTTTTTTGTGTTGTTTTTTTACCACAGCAAGTTAAAACAAATAGTTATCTTGGAATTACAGTATATGGTTCCATTTGTATTACGGGTAGCCAACTTTTAACATATTAACTGTTTAATTTAATGTCTCATAGCACAAAACTAATAAAACATTTTATATTTGGAGTCTTAAGGCACTGAAACATTGTCCATAACTTAAGGCACTGAAACATTGTCCATAACTTATCTTCCATAACATGTGAGGAACTGTTTGCAGAGCGATATTATATGAATAAATAATTTCTGGCCAAAATATGAGAAGGTAATTCCCAGTTAAATTATTCAGGATTGTGGTTATTAAGAATTATTTACTATTTACTATTTCTGTTTTTTGCAAGATTATATTTTTGGCATTTTCGCCTTATGATAGTTCAAATAGAGAGAAAATTGGGAGAGAGAAGGGGGTGACGCGACAAAGATTCAAACCCAGAATGCCGCGTTTACATGGTACGCACCTTAAACCACTGAGCCATCAGGACGGCCTATTTACTACTATTTGACCTCACTGTGGTTCATATCCTAAATTCTCTTCTTCTTCTTTTTCTCCTGTGTAGGCAATGACCTGGTTGAAGCAGAGAAGACTGGCATTAAGATTGTGGAGTCTCCCTACATCCTATCTTTCAGAGACATGCCAAAGTCCTTCAAGCCAGGCCTGCCCTTTGACTTCATAGTAAGGCATTGAGCAAGACATTGACCCTTCATTTGCTCATTCATTGTCAGATAAAGACCAAACTGTAAAATATGAAATCAGGTGATTAAAGTGACAAGAGAAGTTCTCCCCAACCTCTCCAGGTCCAGGTGAGCCACCATGATGGTTCCCCGGCCCGTAACATTGTGGTCAAGGTGAATCTGCTGGATACGCCCCTGATCGTCGCCTCCGGCTCCACCAGAGTCACCATCAACATGCCCAAGGATCTGTGCACACAAAACATCTCTGTTAGTACAACTACAGGCATGCTGCTTGCTTCTGTCATTCAGTTACAAAGAGTGTTTCCACCCAGCTGCTTGGTGTGTGTCTTTGGCAATACATGCAGTCAAAACTGGAAGAAACCATTGAGTGATTGGTATTGATCATCCACCCACAGATATATGAGAAAACCATTTTCAACAAAGCATGTCTGTTCTTTATTGAGCAGTATGGATTTAATGAAAATAAGTAAAAGTTCTATTATTGTGAAAATTTAACTTAAACTATGAGCTTCCACAGCTAAATCACACAAGTCCTTCAATCCTTTTCCCTTATTCAGAAACTATTGTACATCATTGTCATGAATACACTGTGGGACTGCAGAATCAGTACTCGTACTTGTATTCCATACATTTCTACTTAATAGCCTATGTTCTAGTGTGTAAATTGTTGGTTGAGTAGGCTATCTTTCAACCATCAATTGTGGATGCTGGACAGCAGGATAACCCTCTTTGGGATTATGAAGATGAACTTATCTCAAGCCTTTTTTCTATTGTGTCTTAGGCTGAGACCACACAGGCGGATCTGAAGCCAGAGCAGCAGGCCAAACACCAGGTCACTGTGGATCCCTACATCCCCCACGACCCACAACATCCAAACTACCTGTACATCTCCACAGGGACAAACATGGTGTCTGTAGGAGACACACTGGCCCTGAAGCTGACCATCAGCGCTGCAGACAAGACCCACAGAGAATTCATCACAGACCTCACCTACCTGGTGAGACCAGCACCCACAAGTCATTTAATGTAGTGTTTGGTCAAAAAATTTCGATTTTGACCAAAACAAGGGGAAAAAATCTGCCAATGGGATGTAATCATTTCACTTGAGTCCAATACAGTTTGTTTAAAGAATCCTGTTGAAACAACTGTCAGTGTCTTGAAAATAAGGACCATTCCACCACAGAATCAACATAATGCCATTCAATTAAAAAAAGTTAATTTACAACAAGTGGAATTATCTCACGCCATTGGCAGCTTCTTTCAGAAAAATATGTAAGACTTAATCCTACATTAAATATTTTTTAAACATAAGAGAATCAGGATAGAAGGTGCTGCATTTGGAGTTCATTATGAAAATAAAATGGTATTGAAGATTGTCTTTGCCTTTGGGTTTGTACTTCAGATGAGAAAAGAGATACAAGCAATTGTACATGAATAAAGCTAAACAGCATTAAAAGGCTAACAGGATATACATAATTTCATGAATTTTGGATGGTACAGCATTAGCCAATACTGGCAATCATTAATTTAACTAAATTAACTGTATAACCTCTAGTAGTTATCACTGTTTAAACATTGTGTAACTTAATTGAATCTTGAATTTTGTCCATTTTTTAATCAAGCCTTTCCACAACCAAATCTCACACCATGACTGCTTGTAACTGAAAATATCAAAATGTGAAAATTCAGAGACGATATAATCTTCTTGACTTCCTCCCCCAAACATCAACTTTCTCAGGTACTCAACAAAGGCAAAATCATAATTGCTAAGCGACTGGATGTGACCGGTCAGGCGATCACCAGCGTTGGGTTGCCAGTTACCACGGAGATGATGCCGTCGTTCCGTTTCGTGGCGTTCTACACCGTTCCCTGGGCGAGACGGGCGGAGGTGGTGGCCGACTCCATCTGGGTGGATGTGGCAGATTCTTGTGTAGGAGGGGTGAGTCCACAGCTCATCATGAGGAATAACCAGCAGCGGGGCAGCTTAGTGGTTAGAGAGACCGTCCCATAGCCGAAAAGTCACAGGTTTGATCACCGCAACAACCCATGGTGTGTTTATCAACAGTCATGTGTCCTGTTGAAGTGTCCTTGAGCAAGACACTGACCCCAGACCTGAAATGCCTGAAATGTAAATCTGGCTTCTGGTTTTCTGGGGTCAGAGGTCAGCATGCAGAAAAAGACGGGTTGTAGGGTTGGGAGTCGATTCCAAAAATAATTGATTCTTAGATTCCAGGCATTTGGGAATCAAGCAGCGACTCCAAAGCTGTGTAGTCAATTCCACACAGTACAGAAAATGTGCATGTTCGAGTGGATGAGAGCCAAATTCCTGTCTGGCGACTCTGATAAGTGTCTGAAGTGGCTCAAATTTGCCCAGCAACAGAGTGAGAGAGCAGGAGAGGGGGAGATTAGACCAGGTATTAGACACTGTTGCTGACTGTCAAGAAAATGCCTAATTCTGCACCACACACATCGGTAGTGTGGCAGTATTTTAGTTTAGAGAAAGATGAAAGCAAAGTAAAAGGTCAAATTTGCGTCAAAAGACTGGCTTACAACAAAACAATGTTGGCAGTTAATATTGCACTGCAGATCTATTGTACAAGATCTGCTTACACCCCCTATGTCCTATCGTTTTTGGAATCAAGAATCACAAAAATGTTTATCTGGAATCGACTCTTAGAATCGACTACATTGATTCCCAATACTGGGAATCAGAAACGGAGTCGATTCCAAAAAAAAAAATCAGTTCTACTTTCAAGGTTACTTTGGGTCTCTCTCAATATGCGTTCTTGTGTCCTTCATGATGCATTTGATATAATATCTTATGGGTGAAGTACGACATCAGGAGGGAGAATGGATAAATATCCCATAAGTTTACAGTGCTAATAGCCTATAGTACAGAGACGATTGAATCAGCTGGAAAATAAACAGGTGTGTCTTAATCAATGGCTTTGCATCAGGCGCATACTGTAGCACATCTCACACTGACAATGCTTCTCTGTGTGTACATTCTTTAGAAGTTCGCTCTCTCCAAGATAACTCTCCACATTCTCAAAAGTCCCTGAATACTGTTAAATACTGCTTCTAAGTCTTCAATTCAGTTTTAGAAGTCGTGAAAATTTTGCACTGTTTTTCCCACGGCACAGCTGAGGGCATCATAAGGGTCTGTACAGGATCTGTGCTTCTTCTTGTGAGAAATGAGCCCAGTCATACTGTCATGTCTGCTTGTCATTGACTTATAGGTATTTTTTATTTAATCTAACCTGCACAAATTTGTATTTTTTATCTTATCTCTATGTTTTATCATTGTGTTTTATCACGTCATTCTTGTTTTATCATTGTTTCAGTACATTCTTAGTTATTATCTCCCCCCCCCCTGCCTCCCTAGCTGAGTGTCGGTCCGGCGGACGGCAGACATCGAGACTACAGGCCTGGAGAGAACATCACTTTTAAGGTCAGAGGTGACCCGGGGGCAAAGGTCAACCTGGTGGCTGTGGACAACGCTGTGTATCTGCTTAGCAAGCAGAGACTCACACAGAGAAAGGTGTGTGTGTGTGTGTGTGTGTGTGTGTGTGTGTGTGTGGGAGTGTGTTATCAAAACTGTAGTCAGTAATGTAATCCAAGGGATTACCCATAGTCAGGAATACAATCTGATTACTTTCAATTACTTTCAGATTACTTTACCATATTTGGGATATAAAGGTACAGATAAGAAAATGTATTAATTGTTGAGTCACCCAACCAACTACTTTATCTCAGAGTCATAAATTATACACAATTTGTGCTGTACAAATAACCCTTGTTGTACCATTAGTGTACTAGTCTGTACCGAAAGTCATGTCTAATAGCACAAACCTCTCCAATTCTGACCTCAACTGGACTTTGTGCTCAGATATGGGACGTGGTGGAGAAGGGAGACATCGGCTGCACCCGAGGGGGGGGCCGAGACAACATGAGGGTGTTCACAGACGCAGGACTGCTCTTCGCCTCCAGCTCAGGGGTCAAGACCCAAACCAGACAAGGCTTAGCTGCAGCCAATCTCTGCAGCTAAGAATAAGACATCAACACAACAGAAGCATAAGACATCATAAGTAAGTCATCATAAGTACATTAAAAACAATCCTGAACAAGTAAGTTTTTAAGAAACTGTAACAGATTCACTCTCTACCCCTTATTTGGTTAATTGTGACAATTTATTGTATTTTATTCCTTGCTGCAAACCAAATTCCCCATTAGATGAGGAGACACAGGATGGGTGCAAGACCCACTTACAAAATTGATAAGGTGGCGTTCACATTGAACCTTTGTCGCATGTCATCCTCCCTCTCTTGCTCTCTCTCTTTCCCCCATTTTTCCCTGTCTCTCACCTATCCAATGAAGCCACAATTTTGGCTTCATTGGATAGGTGAGAGACAGGGAAAAATAGAGAAAAAAAAAAGGTGGAACCCTCACATATTCATTGCCTTTTTCACCAGGGCCAGAAAAAGATCAGAGATCAAAACTTGATTCTTCCTGTAAAATTCCTCTTGGGGATAGAGCCAAAGTGCAGCAGTAGTTAATCAAAGCTGCAGTGAGACTGGCTGCTTCTGTCCACATCTCTGCTCTCTGTGAGTCCCTCCTCCCATGCTAGCGACTGAAGGCCATGTTTGCACTGCTATATTTGCTGAAAGGGACGCAATAGTTTGATTGATTTTTGAGTCAGTTTGTGTCTGACACTGTCATGCTGTTGTGTTTAATGGTGCCAGGTGACATCAGAATTAATCTGTTCAAAATGTTGCATAAGAATGAGTTCATGTTAATGGCTTCCCATTCACAACCATTGTAATATTGATTATACAATAAATATGTAATCAAACAAACCACATCATATCTATTACATCCATTATGTCCATTGTATTGGAGTTGGATGACACTGACTGCCCAATATTTAATTGATGAAAGGTCAGTATCGGCCTTTACATTGGAACAACAATATATTGAGTTTGTTTATTTACGAGCGAGATGAGAGATGGTGATCACTGATTGTTCATCATGGTTACCAATGTTTTTCTCCTCTCCTCTGCTCTGCTCTCCTCTCCTCTCCTCTCCTCTCCTCTCCTCTCCTCTCCTCTCCTCTCCTCTCCTCTCCTCAGCTCTGCAGTGTCTAGGCAGTGCCAGAAGGAGGCGCTCTGCTGAGCAGTTACAGCGTCGACACCAGCTGGGTGCGTATCCTTTCATTGCTGAGGGTCTGCTTGGCTCAAAATAGGTGGGAGCGTTACTGTCTAGCTACTTGATAGCGAGGTGTAGTGTCAGTCAGGGTTGTAGCAATTCATGAACTGAATTAAAAATGCATGGTAAATTCCAAATCAATTCCTGGGGTTTGAAGAGGAATGTGACAAACCCCTTGCCCTATGAAGTGGATAGGGCGAGGGGTTAGGGGCTGGTTTGGGAATGGGCCCCTCAGGTCCCTGGTAGGTGGAGTTACTATTAGTGCAACTGGGAGCACCTGGCCAGTCTCCCAGGGGTATTTAAGAGCAGCCTGTCCTCCATGCGACATGTTTTGTTTTGAGTTGGCTCTGCTGTTTTGTTAACTTTCAGGTTACACCTTTCAAAACCTTTTCACACTACACCTCTCACACACCCACTCACTGACGCTACTGAATGTACTGATTGACACACCTCATGATTTTTAGTATGGGTTTGTTGTTAATTTGACTGCATTCTTCGTTAAAACCATGCATCTCCCTTTCTTGTCATGGCTTATGAGCCGGGTTATGACATTATAAATTGAAAGTTACATACATCAAATACCACCCTAACGGTACCATTAGCATTTTACGATATTCAGTATTGATAATATATAACACTGCATTCAAATCTGAGATATGTGATAAAAAAATGAATTAAATTCAACTTCCTGAAATTCCAATTGAATTTAAATTCAGTTTCCTCTGGGTTTTTTCAAAAACCTTCCTCAATTGAATTGGAATTGATGAGTACATTCATGAATTGACTGGTGTCTGCGTTGTTGCAGTGATAGGGAAGAAGAATGCTTATTTTACATCATGCCATGGTTTTCTGCATGCATCCATTATCCCATCAAAACTCTCTTCCTCCCTCCATCATCCACCTGTTTTTTACTTGATTCCATTACCTTAACCTAACCCCCCACCCCCCACCACCCCCCTGTCTCCAGAGAGTCACTACAAGGAGAAGCTGCAGCGTCGGTGCTGTAAGGACGGCCTGAGGGAGATCCCCATGCCGTACTCCTGCACCCGACGCTCCCTCTACATCACCGAGGGCTGGGAGTGCATCCAGGCTTTCCGCTACTGCTGCGCCCACTACCGGGGCCAGGAGCCCGACACCAGGCGTCCCACCACCCCGCCTCCCCCCACCACCACCCCCGCCCCACCCAGGCCCAGCATCCCCTGGACTGGATTGGACAACTCCGACTACATGCATTTAGTGGATTTATTTTCTAAATATGATCTACTCCACTCCCACCGTAGCTTCGGTAAATATAGGAAGAGTTAATTTCCAAAATGTTATATATCCTTATTAGGGGCCGGGCAGCTCTGCCGGTATTCTTCCGCCGCCGTTTCTTCTTCTTCTTCTGCCCTAAAAGTATCTGGATCTCAGAAACCGTAAGACCAAAAACAACCAAACTTGGCAGATAGGTCCAAAGTCTCAGCCGCTACTCATGTTACGAAATCCACGTCAATTGGCCTCATGGTGGCGCTATAACAAGCAACTTTACGTTTTGGCCTATAACTTCTGATCCGTAGGTCAAATTTTGCTGTCATGGTAGATGAAGTGTGTAAAATTTCATAATTGTATCTCAAAAACTGAATTTTTGACAGCATTTTGAATTCTGCCCTCATGTAAACTATTGCAGTCAATGGAAATAGAGCATCTTTAAACATCGTTTTTTCACTTATGGAGCAATCAATCTTTGTAAAAATATTACAGACATCTCTATGTTGCCTACATGAAGTATGCAAATTCTCAGAATTTTGTCTTGATAACTGAATTTTTGACAGTTCGAAATCTGCCTTTACATGCATGGACAACTGCACCCTGGTGGTTGGCCATAGTGTGAAGCCTCTAGTTTTCCCACTTCTTGGGTAGCTCAGCTCAATCACAACTTGCCATTGGTGGCAAAGGTTGTGAGTTTGAGCCTTTGGTGATGCAGAATAAACATGCTAATGCCTACTCAGGAATTGTGCTGCCTGTGCTGTGTGAATTAGAGACACATTATTTCAAAGATTTTTCAATGATAATTATGGTCCGGGCAGTTCTGCTGATGGACCCTCATGTATTTCTCATTCGTCCTCCTCTTCTTCTTCCTCTTTCTCCTCTTCTTCTTCTTCTTCTTCTTCTTCTTCTTCTTCTTCTTCTTCTTCTTCCTCCTCTTCTTCTTCCTCTTCCTCCTCAAAATGCCCGGCCCCGACACTGCTGCACAGCAGCTATAAAATCCATTTTGGAAGGCAGATAATTAACCAGAAGTTCATCATTCAATATCTCTAAAATACAGAGGATTCAGTCTGTGCAAATATTATCATTGTGTCAATTAAGTTACCTTTGAATGTTTTTTTAAACTTTATCCTAGAAAAGTTATGGACCCACCAGTGGCCATTTGTAGAGAAAAATGTATTTTGCGGTAACAAAATATTAACTCTTGTGTCTCCCTTACTCTGTAACACTTCTGACTTTCCTACTGTGATTACAAGAACATATAACATACACATACACACAATTTAAAACAACTTAATGCAGACATAAGACACAAATTAAAATTGAAAATAAGACAGCAGACATCAGCTCTTAGGACATGCAATTCAGATTGCATAGTATCATACAGAAGAGGTTTAAAACTGGAAAATGGAATCAAGCTATCAGCAAGCTCTGCAGGCTATTCCACTTATGTGGGGCGTAATAATCAAATGGAATTTTTCTTAATTCTGTGCTCACACGAGGAATTTCTAAAACCAGATATCTAGTTACTTTATTGAGCAATACTTTGTAGATAAACAGAATGCAGTGCTGCTCCCTTCTCAATGCCAATGATGGCCAACCTACTTTCTGATATAAATTGCAGTGATGTGTTCTGAATCCATCCCCAGTTAAAAACCTAAGGACAGAATGATAAACCACATCAAGAGGCTTTAGTGTAGAGACAGAAGAATGCATATAAATGACGTTCACATAATATAAAATTGATAAAAATGTTGCTGGAACAATCTGTTTTCTACAGTCCTGATTAAAGCATGCTTTATTTAAATAAAAGAAGTGCCACCTCTACCTTTCATACCTGGACCAGGTACAAGCGTAAATGAGGAAGGAGCAACGGCACCACTGCAGGAGGAGGACGAGGAGGAGGAAGAGGGGGAAGAAGAGGGGGATGAGACTCAGGTGTATCTGCCCTCCAAGTTCTATGAGTCTTGGCTGTGGAGGGATGTGAGCCTGCCCAGCACAGCCGACAACACAGACGGGTGAGTGGTAGAGTGGAGTATCGATTATGCAAACTAACGGGTGGAGCCAAAGAACCACACCTGTTTTGTAGTGTTAGTAAAGACTGAAGTGACCCAGTGAAAAAGGCAAGAGGTAAGATTGGAGGAAGCTAATATTATGAAACCTAGCACTCTAGTACAGCTCTAGTACACATACATTGAAGCTATAAAATGTTATTGCTGCTGTTATGGAAAAAACTTAAATGTAATTTTGGTGTTTTTCTTTTTCTTATTTGAACTGAAAGTTTACAGGGTCATTTATGTGCTGAGTGAGTTTCATGAACCCTTGGCACTGTTTAAAAAAAAGCATTGTATAATTTCAAACATAAATGGGTAACAATGAGAAACGGCAGGTCTGTTGATTCAGTCTGACAGTAGCGTAGTGTGGAAGTGTGTGATTGGGTTTATTTGCGGCTCTTTGCAGTGGCCATGATTCATCACTACAGTAACAAGTAAACTGTCGTCCCCCACGAGTGATGCAGTTGTAGTTGTGCAATAAGTTCAATCAGTGCAATTTTGAAAATGCTGGAATGGAGCAATGATACGCATTATTATCCTAAGTTTCACCAAAATCCAATCCGTAACATCCAATGTAGTGTTGGTGACACAGACAAAAAAAAAAAAAAAAAAAAAAAAAAAAGTGCAATTCACTCATCGTGTGCATGATTGTCTCATGATTTCCTTAAGTTTTGTAAAAATCTGATCAGCAGCATCTGAGGTATTGTGCGTGAAGCACAGACAGTTAAACAAACAACACCCCGCAATCGACATGAAAAGTTAATCAGTTCTTCCTTGGCCCATAACCAACCTTCATACCAGTCCAATCAGTGGCGTCCAAAAATCCAATCAGTGGCATCCGAGGTATTGTGCGTGATGGATGGAAGGACAAACAGACCGGGGACGATCCATAGTCCTGTCCCCGATTTCACTGTGGGGGAAAAAAACATGAAGCACTGTGAATTCCCTGGGTTGCATCATAGTGTATTGGCCCAATGGTAACAGCTAGGTAAACAGGTCAAAATCAACAATGCTCACTTTGTTTCCCCAAATTCAACAAAAAAAGGCACTGATTACTGTTACTCTATCATGTATGTCTTTGTTTGTGAATGCTTGTATGTATGTGAGTGTCTGTATGTGTGTTATGTCACTGTTTGCATTGTGCAGTAACATCAGTCAAGCCAAACACCAAAGCTGCTGTCATTGTTAACCGTCAAGCTAATATTTTACAAGTTTCCTGCGGAAACTTTGGAATACCAGAATATAGTTTGATGAACAAAAAAAGAAAGTTTAGGGTTACCATTTTACCTTAGCTCTTAAAGCAATATTCCACCTAGTTTTAACATGGGGGTTTGTGTGTGTGTGTGCTTGATGCATCTGTGCAGTAGTATTGTGGTAGTAGTGCTTGTAGTTAGTGCATGTTGCATGCTGCTTCTGCTTGCTACTCTCTGCTTTCAGCTACTGCCGCCGGCTAGCCCTCTTTGCAGGGGGTGAAAAGAGGAGCCGAGTGCGTAAGTCTCCTTCTGCCGGTACACAGCCTCTCCACTGCCAAGACTCCTGCAGTGCCTCCTCATGGCCACACATGGCAACTGGGTATCTTGCGGTCCCAAGCTAAACTGTAGGGGATCTCGGAGCAGCAGTGGGCCCCAGAGACAAGGCGCACAGGCCCACTGGTGTGTGGACACGCCCTGGCGTGGGCAGATGGGGCTCAGCCACGAAAGGCAATCTAGGAGAAGGTCACTCCGAACAAAAACCAAGGGTGCTGCTCGCACCTGGCTCCGTGCTGCATGCCACCTGAAAGTATCGGAGCAAAGGGCGGATAAGGGATTATGCCTAAAATGGCCAGAGTAGGGCTGAGAGGAGTTGCGCCCCACAGCCCTTACATACCATTGTAAAGCCTAACAATGGAGAATCCAGTTATTGAGAATCCTATACTTCCAGCGGCGGGAGTCCGCAGGAATCACGCAGCAGACGGTGGTGCTGGTCCTCCCCCCAGTGGACCTGAAAGGGAGAGTTCAGTCTGACTACAGCACACGGTCTAATGCACTCTTGCGTTATCAGAGACCATTTACTATGGGAACCTTCAATGCAAACACAGTGAGAGAAGAATTGAGGTTGGTGGAGCTTGCACACTGTGCCGAAGAAAGGGGAGTGGAGATCCTGGGAGTCCAGGAGCACAGGAGAGTACATGCTGATGATCCGATCTGCATGGTGAAACGAGGCCCAGGCTGCTACAGGTGGCGTGGGGCTAATGCTGAGTTCTCGGGCACGTAAGGCTCTCCGTAGGGTTCACCATCACACCGAGAGGATCCTTATCGCAGATTTCGATGGTAACCCAGTTACAACCATCATGGTCGTGTACTCACCTACCAACGTAGCACCAGTCCAGGAAGTAGAGAAGTTCTACGAGGACCTTACAACAGCAGTCTGTGATGTCCCAGCTCACAACTTCCTAGCAATTCTGGGTGACTTCAATGCGAGGCTCGGACCAGAGGAGGCACCATTCACGTACCACGACACCACTAAACGCAATGGCGAATATCTTGCTGCCCTACTCATGGAACACGAGCTACTGGCTGCGAACACCCTGTTCCGGAAAAGAATGGGCAAAAGATGGACCTTCCAGGACCGGGCTACTGGTATGTTACGTCAGCTGGACTGCATACTGGTAAGGCGCAGGTGGAGGAACTCTATCCTGAGCGCTGAACCTTACAGCACGTTCGACTCTGTGGGCTCTGATCATCGAATGGCTTCCATGAGGGTGTGACTGAGCCTGAGGGTCCCCAAGCCAAGCCTGAGGATCCGATATGACTGGAAGGCGTTCTCGACAAGTCCTGACCTTCAAGCCAGATACACAGTGGAGTTGAGAAATTGCTTTCAGCTACTGGGTGCGGAGGAGGAGCCTAATGCAAAGTATGGGCGGTTTGTCACTGCGAATGTGGAGGCGACTAGGATGTGTGTGCCGGTGATGGAGAAGATCAGAATCTCCCCCAGGGCCAAGCATCCGGAGGTCGTAGTGGCGCGTGAAAAAGTGGAGGATGCAACCTTCGATCACGAGCGGACTACGGAGAATTGTGAGGTATGAGGCCAAACAGCTTCTCTTCAATACGAATGACAAGATCAAGGGGGAGGAGCTGATGGGGAGGGTGCGGAGAGTGGAGGCAGCTCAGGTCGAACAGTATGGGGAGTCATGGAGGCATAAATGAGATGTATGGGCGCAAAAGGTCAAAGGACGGACAGGTTGCAGGCAGCAGCCTGGAAGAGAGGGTGACCTCCTGGTTCACCCACTTCCGGAATCTTCTAGGCACACACCTGACAGTGGATGGAGCTGAGGAAGAGATAACTGCAGTCCTTACAAATCTCAGTATTGATGATGGTCCCTTTACAGTCAGGGAGTTCGCCAGAGTGAAATCCACTCTGAAGCAGGGGAAAAGTGCTGGGCCGGACGGAATTCCCCCAGAGGGGGAATTTAAGAATTGCAATCTTGATCACATCATCCTGGAGATTTGCAACCTTGCTCTGATGAAAAACAACAAGCCTGATATGTGGTCTCTCTCTAACATCATCCCAGTGCCTAAATCTGGAGATCTCTCGAAACCAGACAACTACCGCGGCATCAGTCTGACATGTATAATTGCAAAGATGTACAACCACATGATACTAAACCGCATGATACTAAACCGGATACGGTGCGCTATCGACCACCATTTGAGAGAGAACCAAAATGGCTTTCGAGAGGGAAGAACCACTGTAGCCCAGATCTTGGCCTTAAGGAGGATCGTCGAGGAGGTGAAAAAGAAGAAGATGACAGCAGTGCTGTGTTTTTTATCGGTTTCAAAAAGGCATTTGACTCGATACACAGAGGTGTGATGATGAAGATACTCAAGGTTTACGGTGTCCCTCCCAACCTAGTCCGGGCCATAGGGACCATGTACACAGGTACAAGAGCCAAGGTGGTGAC
Source organism: Centroberyx affinis (assembly GCF_046629955.1). Classification (NCBI taxonomy): domain Eukaryota; kingdom Metazoa; phylum Chordata; class Actinopteri; order Beryciformes; family Berycidae; genus Centroberyx; species Centroberyx affinis. Next base: position 141,949 of record NW_027280043.1, read on the forward strand.
CCCAGACGGCAACAGCAAGGAGTTTGACATCCTGGCGGGGGTGTTGCAAGGGGACACCCTCGCTCCCTTCCCTTCCCTTCCCTTAGACAGAGTGTGCCTAGGTTGGCCTCAGTCTAAATGCCAAGAAAACCGAGGTTATCACCTACAACATCCTCCCGGACCATCCACCTCTAACAACAACAGGAGGCACTGCTCTGAAAGAAGTCAATGACTTCAAATACCAGGGCTCATGGGTCAACTCGTCAGAGCAAGACCTTAAAATGAGGAAGGCGCTCACATGGAAGGCTCTGAACGGCATGGCCAGTGTGTTGAACTCCAACCTCCCCCAACATATCAAACTCAGCTTCTCTGCGACAGTAGAGTCCGTTCTCCTATATGGCTGTGAATGCTGGACCCTGAAGCCCACCCTGCAGAAGTCCCTGAATGGGTGCTACACCAGAATGCTGCGAGCAGTACTAAACATCGAGAACGAGCATGTTACCAACAAGCATCTGTATGGGGGGTTACCAAGGAGTGAGAAGATAACATCCAGGGGAATGAGGCTAGTCGTTCACTGCCAGAGACACTGGGAGCTCCCAGCCAGCAAGCTGGTGCTGTGGGAGGACGTACTAAAGAAAGATGCAGGGGTGGAAAGTACTGGCAAGCTAGCCAGATGCATGGATGATCGAGGTGACTGGAAATGCCGCTGGAGGGCTGGTCCAAGGATGACCTAATTGATTGTTATTCAGCACTTTACTGCCATGAAAACCAGAATATAAACTAATTACCAACATCGGATGCAGCTGGACGAGCGTTCAGATTTTTAATTCCCATTCATTTGAATAAAGCCATGAAAATAGCCTGAAAAGTTAGATTTAACATGTTTGTGAACAGATTCAACAACAGCTACCGCTACTGTGAGATGTTTGGTCTTACTTTTTTGAATATCATTTCAACAAATAGCATTTTTATTGACAGACAAGAACATAGCGGAGGCATACCATTTAGGAGAGATAGTTCCTGTTTGGGAGATGGGATCTACTTTTGTTTTTAAATACTAATTGTAGTGTAAAGCAAGGATAGAAATGCAAAATGACGAAGGACCCAAGACTGCTTTATTGTCTTAAAAACTGTTGTTGAATCTGTTCACCAACGTGTTAAATGTTAGTTTTCAGTCTATTTTCGTGCCTCATTCAAATGAATGGGAAGTAAAAATCTGAACAAACAAAAAAATCTGAACAAACAAACTCGTCCAGCTGCATCCAATCTTGGTGATTAGTTTATATTCTGGTTGTTAAAATGTTAAAACTTTAGTGAAATATTGCTTTAATTATTTTATTTACCAACCACTTTTTTTTTATACAGTACATGAACAATCTTGTTTTCAGGATTATTCATTACATCTTGTCACAGAGCTGTGGCTCTGACCTTTGACCTCCTTTCAAGCGATTAATTGCTAACATCAATCTGATCACCAGGTTATCGACTGTGACTGTAGACTCCATCTTACCTGACAGCATCACAGAGTGGGGTGTGATGGCCGTCAGCGCATCACCTGAGACAGGTAGGGAGGAGGGGTGGGAGACACACACGCACACACACACACACAAACCCCACTAATATGCTTCTAAATACCCATAGGTTTCTGCGTTGCCAAGCCTTACAACGTCAAAGCATGGAAGCATTTCTTTTTGGACCTGAAATTGCCATATTCAGTAGCGAGGAACGAACAGGTTGAGATTAAAGCCGTGCTGCACAACTACGGCCAAGACGACTTGCGAGTAAGAAGACAAGCTCAAAAATGCTGTCCTGGCATTCAATTTGAAATTGTGCCTTACACATTCAATTTTTTAATTAATTTATTTAAAATTGTTTTGTTTTTTTATTAATTCAATGGCCCAATATGAGCATGACAAATTCAAATTCATACAGTTCAAATACAATCTCTGCTGACACTAATCTTTTTCCACAGAAATTATACAATAAAATGAGATGCATGAAATAAATTATGAGCATTGCTGGGCTTACATTTGTGTCATCGTCGACTGTTTTGTGGCTGTTTTCTGCCCAGGTGAGGGTGGTGCTGATGAAGACAGAGGGCATGTGCAGCGTCGCCTTCAATGAGAAACACACACAGGAAGTGACGCTGCTGGCCGGCTCTTCTTTGGTGGTGCCTTACACCATTGTACCGCTGTCAGTGGGGAAACTCCCTGTGGAGGTGATGGTGGTGGGCAGGGACATGACAGGAGGAGACCGCATCCAGAAGCTGCTGCGGGTTGTGGTGAGTCACTTTTAATGAGAATATAATGGTAATATACCAGCCATCATTTGGTGTTCCTATATTGTTCTAAAAAAAAAAAACTAGTCAGCTGGTAAAATAGTGAAGCTGCCTAGTGTACTTTTGAATTTACTAGCCATAGTGAAGTGCAGTTGGCTTCCTTGAATGTAACAATATTAAACTTTATTTGTATGGTACTTATCAAAGAAACTTTGCTTTACAGACAAGAAAACAATTAAATAGAGATCACTAAGAAAAACGATCACACATAAATTGGAAGTTAAACAGGGTTAAAGATAAAGATGTGTTAAGAAGTGATTTATCATAGCTCTTTAGTAGTTTGCTTTTCCCTAAGTGAACCTATTTTTTTTACCTAAACAGATGGAAGGAGTGCAGAAGACTGAAGTTTGGAGTTTGGTGTTGAACCCGGCGTCTGCAGAAGGCGGTACGGAGATTGTACTGATGCATGATTTCCAATTGTAGTAACCCACACTGTTGCCTCAACTATGCCACCCCCCTAGATTACCTTGAGTAACACTAGTTGAACACAGAGGGAAACACAGTAAAGGTTTGTTCACAAAACCGTCTTAACAGTGAGAAGGTTGGAGAGCCATTGTGTTCTTTTATTACAATTTCCTTATTTGAGAGTGTAGTCACATACCAGGGGTAAGTTCTTAAAGAAAGGCATAAACCACACTAAAAACCAACTGAACATTAAATTCAATAAAACCAAACAAGAACAAAGAGTAAAACAAATAAAACCCCTGCAACACACTCCGTATAATAGATAAGCATGTAGATTAAAAGACGGCCGAAACTAACCTAAACTACCTGGTATGCGCTCTGGTTTACAATCACTTTACCAAGAAAAAAATGGGATAAAAAGAACATAAAAAAACATACACAAAGAACAGCGGCTGAACAACTTGTGCAAAGTAGCATTGTGCAAAAGGGCTCTCTGCAAGGAGACAAAGCTGCATTACTTTCCGAGATTACCTAAAAAAACGTAAAAACAATATTAGTTAACAGAAACTATCGGTCTCCCCAACAATAGTTGTTTGGTGGAACTCTGCCACACCACGTCTATATCCCCTCCTGCCATCAGTGCTCATAGACAGTGGAAGGCTAGGGGAAACCACGTCTGCGCTCTGTGTCATCCTACACGTGGGCAATTCACCAACTCTTAAAACCCTCCATACTTAAACAGCAGCGAACAGCGCTCAGTCCAGAGAAAGCTGGACTCACCAAGGTTTGATCTTTTCCTCCCTCTTCACTTTGGTTTCCTTTAGTATAAAGCATCACAGACCAGCCAGGTTGGTAAACAGTTGGTCTCACCTTATAGGATTTCTGAGTTTTGAAGTTCATAGTTTTCAATCAGTTTCCTCTCGTTGCCAGTTGGAGCAGCCAATCTGCGATGTTGCCCAGTTCAGCTTTAAAAATGCCTGTTAAAAGCTGCATCCTGTCTCTGTGTTTCCACCTGCTGCAGGGATGCAGACGGTTGGTTTTTCCAAGGTGGAGCTGGAATCAGTTGTGCCAAACTCCCAGCCAGTGAGGGTCATCAGTATCAGAGGTCAGTCACTGCAGAATGGTGGGAAGATTCAGCCACAGATTAGAAATGGACAGAGGAGTGAAATGTTCTCTTCTCTTCTCTTCTCTTCTCTTCTCTTCTCTTCTCTTCTCTTCTCTTCTCTTCTCTTCTCTTCTCTTCTCTTCTCTTCTTTCAGGTAACCTGTTGGCAGACAGTATAGAGAACTCCATAAGTGAGGACTCTCTGGCCTCTCTGATCCAGATGCCCGGCGGCTCTGTGGAGCAGAACCTGGCCAGCATCACACTGCCGCTCATTGCCACGCTCTACCTGGACCGAGCCAATGACTGGCAGAGTGTAGGGGTGCAGCGCAAGGCAGAGGCCCTCCGATACATCAGGAGAGGTGAGGGGGAGGAGGAGGGAACGGATGGGTGGGTGGCTGGATAGGTGGGTGGATGGATAAAAGAGAGAATGAATGAATAAAAGAGAATAATGGATCGATGGACATATAGATGGATGGATTGGGTGATATATGTAGTATAAGAATGGATGGATTGATGGAAGGATGGATGTATGGTGGTATGGTATGGAAGTGTGGAAGTCTCACTCTTTACATCCCGTCTTGACTTTGCTCCATGTTGCTGTGTATTTCCAGGTTATGAAAACCAGCTGGCGTACCGTAAGAGTGACGGCTCCTACCCCTCCTACAGCAACCAAGGCACTAGTACATGGTACAGTTATTACATTACATTTTCGGTATTTGACGCTCATAAAGTGGTAATACTTGAGTTCCTCATTTGGTTTTTTGGCAAGATCTTTGGCGCTAAGCTGTGATTGATCCTCATTGATCACTTGTCAATCAAACAGTCTGGGCGGGACTGTGACATCTCTGATGTTTGCAGGGTCAAAAAATCTATTTACCTTAAAATGTAAGTGATAGGAGTGATGTCTGTGGGTGCAACAGTAAGTTGGAGAATTGTTCAGCACTGGTGGAGATTTGCTCTCCATAATGTCTTCTAGGTCAATTCTTCCTCTGTTCCTTGTCTTCTGTCTTTCTTGCATTCCCCACACTCATATTTTAGCCAATTTTGAATATAACATGCTAAACATGACTAGTCATCTTTACACCTTGAGGAGCACAGTGGGAATATCTGACTATATCATGATATCCTTGATTATTTATTTATCAGTGTTCATGTTTACATTACATTACATTTCCTAGATTGCCAGCATGCAAGCAACTAATAGTTTTGTTCTACACATATCCTTATGAAGTTAGGTAGGTAACTTTAAAAAATGGATTACATTACAGTTACTAGTTAATAAAAATTGTTATTAATTACACAATCCAAGGGATTACCCAAACTCAGTAACGTATTCTGAGTACTTTCAGTTACTTTTAAATTACTTTGTCATAATTGAGGTATAAAGGTACAGATAAGAAAAAAATTACATTGGTCAGGAAATGTATTTCAGGTTTTAAAATCACATAATGTGTTTTAAAGGTGAATAAATATAGGCTAATCAAATTGAAATGAAATCTCAGGATCACAGCCTATGTGGTGAAGGTTTTCTCCATGGCTCATTCTATTGTGGGCGTCGACGAGAAGAAAGTGTGCGACACTCTGCTCTACCTGCTGAAGAACAAACAGAAGCATTTTGGGAACTTCAGAGAGGACAACCCGGTCTACAGCACGACCATGATTGTGAGACACACACACACATGCACACACACATAGTGCATACGTTTCAATAGACCAGAATGCAATGCAGCAAAAAGTGTTTTGTGTTTTGAGTAAGGGACTCTCACTTTTTCTCGACATGCTCAGCTATTGCTATCACTCTCTCCACCTATATGTGAAACCCATAGCTGAATACAACAAGTTCATTCCCGTTCTCTGGGGGGTTGTCAAAAGGCATTCTGGGAAACGTAGGAAATCTTTAAGTAGATTTAGATGAGGCAGGTTGGGGGAAATTAGGTCAACAAAAAACAGTATTGGAGAGTTACTGTGCCCCTAAGGGGACATGGGCAAAAAGAAAAAAAAAAATCTTTAAGTTTCTGGTGCACACGGAAAACAATCTGGTGCGCACCAGAAACTATCCTGTGGGCACGAGAAAATTTCCCGTGCTCACGAGAAAGTATTGCCTTAATAACGAGAAAGTAAAACTTTCTCGTGCCCACGGGATAGTTTTTTTCAAAATTAGTGTTTTTTTTTTACTGATTTTGGTGAAAGCCTCTCTTCCTGTGTGTGTCTCCAGGGCGGTCTCCGTGGCGACGAGCCTGAGACAACTCTGACAGCCTTCGTCCTCATAGCGCTGGCTGAGGCCAAAGAGGCAGGGATCCACTGTACTGGAGACACTGATGTGGAGGTAACACACACAGAAAAATCACCAGTGTTAGTTTAACTCTGAGAGTATAAAAATCAATACTATGTCCGTGTATCTATTACTCTGCACCCATCAGAGTTAAACACTTTTGATAGTTTTGAACAGCTGCCCCAGAGTCATTCTTGAACCCTGTTAACTTAAGTTCATGTCTAGTAGTTTTATTACTTATCTTATTGGCTTTTATTGACTATTGTTTTATTGTCTGTAAAGCACTTTGTAACCTTGTTTTGAAAAGTTAACAATCATAATCAATCATTATTTTATTATTATCAGCAGTAGTAGTAGGGGTAGTAGTAGTAGTAAGGCAAGGGAAGTTTATTTATATAGCACATTTCGTACACATCGGCAATTCAAAGTGCTTTACATAAATAAAAGAAAAATAAAGACATAGGTAAAAAAAAAGTGAAAGTGCATTAATATCACATTTAAAAAGACAGTGCAAAAAGAGATAAAAGATTAAAAAGATAAAGATAAAAGATTACAAAAAAAAGTGGTAGGGGTTGTAGTAGCAATAATAACTTTTTTTTTTTTACTAATAACTGTATTTGTATAGCACTTTTCTAAAAACAATGTTTACAAAGTGCTTTACATACAATAAAACACAAAAAGACAGTGACGCAAACGTACCACAATTAAATAAAATACAGTTAGATAAAAAAAAAAGTATGGAAAAAAGAAAATCAACAAGTGCTCATGGGTCGCATTAAATAGTAAATCTGGGCAAACCAAATAATAATTTTTAAAAAAGATAGTCGTAATAGTAGTCATAATAGAAACAGTACTAACAGCAGTAACAGTAACTGACATAGTAGTAACACTAGCAGTAGTAAGTATACCATGTGGTCTCTGCAGGCTGCCACCCGTAAGGCCGCCAGCTACCTGAAGGCGGCGCTGTTGAGGCCGCTGAGGAGGCCGTACACTGTGGCCATCTCCTCCTACGCTCTGGCTCTGCTGGGGAAAGATCCACAGTTCGACCCGATACCTGCCTTACTCACAGCTGCATCTCCAGGTATCTGTTTACTCTACGCATCTTTTCACTTGGGAAATGAAGACGATACGACCTGTGAAGATGTTTGTATTTTGTCAATCAAGGACTTAAGCTACCTACTGTCCTTTAAAAGCTGTTATCTGTTGCTCTGGTAGAGGAGATTGGAGAATTGCAAACAAAGCAGATTCTGACAATACATGAAAATCTAGTACTGTCACTCACTTGTGCTTAAGTGAATCACCGTCTTTATCTCTCTCTCTCTCTCTCTCTCTCCCTCCCTCCCTCCCTCCTCCAGGTGGTAGCCAGTGGCCTGACAGAGAAAACCCCCTGTTCGGCCTGGAGGCGACAGGCTACGCCCTGCTGGCCCTGGTGAAGAGTGGGCGGCTGCAAGAGGCTGCAGCACCTTTCAAATGGCTGAACAGCCAGCGGAGGAGAGGAGGAGGCTTCGGTTCCACTCAGGTATTAGCAGGGGGCGTCGGGTAGCCGAGCTGGAAGCTGCAGCTCAGCCAAATTGTTATAGTCTCTTCAAGTTCATTCATGTTCATTGTGCTCTAGGCTTGGATTAGTGTGTAATGCCTTTAGCCTCATCCACAATTGACTATTCTGTTACATCATGATATGGTGGAAGTCCACTCAAGTCCATTTAGACAATTTTGACAGAGCCTAAACACATCGCCCTTGTGGACAACAGTTATTTTTGCAGCGGAGTGATGGATACGTTGGAAAAATAAAGATTTTGTGCTCAGTAGAACATAGACCTCCGCCATGTGCGACAACACCCTGCAATCGAGATGAAAATTTGATCAGTTCTTCCTTGGCGCATAACCAATCTTCATACCAAGTTGTGGGCAAATCTCTGCCCAACTTTTTGAGATATCCTGCCCCGCCTAGTAGTAAGCTGTTCAGCTGGCCACGCTTGAGTGGGGCTCAAAGGTGCTTTAGGTGAGTGCGGTAGTTCAGGAAGAGCTGGAGGTTGTGGCTCCTTCTCAGTCGGCGGACCTGATGGCTCAGTCCAAGGTTCATCTCAAACCCAGTGGTGAGGACGGTTGGCGGCTGCAGTGCTTTTGCAAAGGTGTTGACTGTTGCAGTGGAACAAGGGAAAGTGCACAACATAGGACCGCGGAGCACTGTAGGGTTTAACTGCAACTCCAGGGGACGTGGAGGCCTCATCTCCAGGCTTAAGGGCAACATGAGAGTTGCCTGCTTTCTTGCGGTCATGGTAGAACTTTTGGATGTCCTTGCTCTTGTCCAGCAGATGCTTGTCCAGCAGATGCTTAACTTTTAGGGGGATCATAGGCTGTTGGTGCAAGTAGCACACGAGCTTATTACGAGGCCTCCTGCTCATGAGCAGTTGAGCCGGCGATAGACCTACTGACTCAAGTGGAGTAGTTCTGTAGTCCATCAGTGCGAGGTGTTTGTCTGTTTCTTTACACCAAAGCCTCTTCACAGTTTGCACTGCACGCTCTGCTTCACCGTTCGAGTGAGGCGTGTGTGGTGAAGATGTCTTATGTTAAATACCATAACTCTTACAGAAGTCTTTGAATTCCTCTGAGGAGTACTGCGGACCATTGTCTGTCTGTAGAGTCGCAGGGATACCATGTCTGCTGAACAGAGCATTCAGAGCCTCTATGGTGGTGCGACTGCGCATGTCTTTCAGTTCGTCTACTTCAACAAATTTTGAGTAGTAATCCACTAGCAGGATGTACTGTTTGCCTTCAAACTCAAACAGATCCGAAGCCACCTCCTCAAATAGTAGCTCTGGCGTTTCTGTTGGTTTGAGTGGTTGTCTGGGCAGCTTATTTTGGAAATCAGCACACTTGCTGCAGTTTCTGATCATTTCTTCGATTTCTGCACTCACACCTGGCCAGTATAGCACTTCACGAGCTCGCTGTTTGCTCTTCACCATCCCTAAGTGAGATTGGTGTATAAGCCTTAGCATGTGCTCTCGCATGGTGGGGGGTACTACTATACGTAGTCCTTTGTAGACAATTCCATCAGATAACACAAGCTGGCTTCTTGAGTCCCAATATGGCTGAACAGGAATGGGCACTTCCCGTCTGTGTTCTGGCCAGCCATGCTGAATTGTCTGTTGGAGACAGCTTAGCTCTTTTTTTGTGCGCTCCTGCAGTTCTGTGTACTTCTGGTCGCTAACTGCAACAAAGTTGAGCATGGAGACACAATCTAGGCCATCCATCTCTGGTGTGCTCTCTGGAAGCTGTGCTGTGGACAGCATGTCAGGCAGCTCCATGTCATTTCCTCTCCTGTACTTGACTGTTAAGTTATACCACTGTAGTCGAAGACACATTCTCTGGATGTGCATGGGGGTAGAGAGCAGTGATTTCTTAAAGATATCTTCAAGAGGCTTGTGGTCATTGCATATTGTGACGTGTTCCAAATATGTAGTTGTGAAACTACAGTGCAGGCATGCACAATGGAGAGTATCTCCTTCTCAATTTGCGCATAGCGCGTTTCTGTGTCAGTGACCTTGATGAGAAGGCAATGGTCTGACTGTCCTGCAGCAGGACAGCTCCTAGGCCACTGCTGCTGGTATCAGAGTATATTTCGACAGGCTTTGCGGGATCAAAAAACTTCAGCACTGGAGGATGCGTGCACAAATCCTTGAGTTTGTCAAGGGCTTGCTGCTGTGCTGGCTGCCACGTGAACTCTACATCGCTCTTGAGGAGCTGACGCAGCGGAGCATCCTCTTGAGCCTCAGATTGTAGTTTGTTGCTCTCTCGACTACTCTGCACAGGATTGCATCGTGCTCCTCCACTGTGGGGGCCACTATGAGAATATCATCCATCACACTTATGGCTCCTGCAATGCCCTGAAGCATTTCGTCCATGATGCGTTGGAAAATTTCCGGTGCGCATTTTAGTCCAAATGGGAGTCTCAGCCATCTGTACCTTCCAATCGGAGTATTGAAGGTCGTGACAAAGGATGATGCTTCATCCAGTTCTATCTGAAGAAATCCCAACTTAGCATCCAAGACTGAAAAAACCTTGGCACCAGGCATTGTGGAAACGACCTCCTCTATGGTGCGCATGGGGTGGTGCTCCCTCTTTATGACTTTATTCAAATTGGATCTATGCAGATTCTTATCTTGCCATTACACACTGTGGCTACCATAGAACTCACCCACTCCATAGGTTGGTCAACTTTAGTGATGTAGCCATCTTTCTCCATCTCATGTAGTTTCTCCACTATCTTTTCTCTGAGTGCGGCTGGTTGGCGGCGGACAGGATGAACCACGCCCTTGACATCTGGATCAAGTTTGATTGTGTATTTACCTGGCAGGGTTCCGGTAGTGCGTGTCAGTTCCGGAAACTCATACAGTCCAGCTGGCACACTCAATTTGTTTTTTTCAGTAGTATTTTGTAGTGAGTCAAGACGAACAATCAGGCCTAAAGCCTCAGCTGTAGCACCACTGAGCATATTTTCCTTTGCAATGTTCACAATCTCAAACTCTGCGCTCACTTCACACTTCTTGTGTGTGATCAGAAGATCAACTGCAGCGACAGGCTTTAGCTTGTGGTTGGAATAAGAGTGGAGTACTGTACTAGAGCGTTTCAGCTCACCTGTGTGTATGAGAAACTGGTATCTGTCTAGGGTCAGTGTATTGCACTTGGCACCTGTATCTATCCTGAACTGCACTTCCTGACAGAATTTCCAAGTTTACTGTCCATTTATCATCTGCAGGACTATCAGTCTGTGTCAAGTTTATGTTAAGAATTTCATCATCTGGTGAATCCTGACTTGGCTCAACACTCACTGAGCTTACTGAATGCTTGCGACACATAGCCACCCAGTGATTTGGTTTGTGACAGTACGAACATACTGAGCCTTTAGCTGGGCACTTTCTCTTGTTCCACTTGTGCTGGGGGTCTTTCGCACAACTTGGGCAGCTTTTCGGTTGGTCGACTGATGCCTGTCTCTGATGTATGGGTTTTGTCTCTCCTTTATTGTACGTTTTCTTATTAGGTGCTGAGTACTTTGTTTTGGCAGACACTACTGATACTTGTGAACCTTCCTCTCTGACGATTTTTATCTGTTTCTGTGACATTTCAAACTGCTGAGGGATTTCTATAGCTTTAGGTAGCGTCAGGTCCTCACCTTTGTCCAGCAGTCTTTCTTGGACCCGCTTTTCTCTTACTTCCGCTATTATGGCATCAATCAACATGTCGTCTGGGTCAGTGTACTCACAATCCATGAGTATGAGTCTCAAATCCTTTACAAAGTTATCAAAACTTTTACTTGGCCCTTGTTTCCTTTGTATGAAACGATGCCTGGCTATTTGCTTATTTTTCCTCGGTCTGATGTAGCATACTTATCCAGTACTTTAGAAGATCCTCTTTTTCACCATCAGCCCTGTTCTTGACAGACTTCTGACACCATGTAATGTACTGCACACGGGACACACGTCTCAATTGGGAGCCATCTTGTTTATTGTTGTGCAAAGCTATGATCAGCGCTACGGGTGCTGTGAAGGGACAGAACAGACTGCAGCTACGGAAGGGGAAGCACTATATGAACTAGCGCGATTAAACACAACAATATGTTACAATTACCTACTCAGCCATTCTGAATTTTTTATTAAAATGTCTGATGATTTGGTTACAGTGATATCGTAACGTAGGTGGTCACCTGTGTGTGACCGGCTAATACTTTGCTTTAATTAATGTATTTTTTAAATGTCTTGCAAACAACATAAATAGTGTTTACACTCAAAGAGCAATTTTAGTCAAGATGAGACTGAGCGTCCGTTCAGTGTTTCTGCTTGCATTGCTGGAGGAAAACTGTGCTACGTAACGACACAGAAAAGCGGACAGATGTGACGTACGTAGATTGTGACAGATTAAATATATTGTGACAGATTCAGTTGTGAATGAGACGTTATGCAGTGATTCACAAAGTGGGTGCCAAGGACTATTATTCCTATTCCTTTAAGGGGGTCCCTTAAAGGAATAGTTCACCCAAAAATTATGTACTCATCATTTAAGTTGAAAAGCTGAAGTTCGTATGTCAATATAACACACAGCGAGTTCTGTAGCAGCCCTCTCCAAAACACCTGGAGTGAATGGTGACCGCTTCTTTAGAATTCCAAAATTACTCCGAACAGCATAATCCAAGTGTTCTGAAACCAAACGATTGCCCCCGCAGCCCACCATGGTGGTGCTCCAGGCCCTGTCTGAGTACCTGGTCCAGAAACCCCCTCCACAGGATCTCAGCCTGCAGGTAGACCTCAGGATTGCGGGGCGCAGTGACGCCCGCTACCATTTTGACCCCAAGACCTCCTATGTGGCTCGCTCCTCCAAGGTAAGAGAGATGAAACTCAGTGTGAAATCTGCCTCAGCCAAAGACTTTTACATTTACAGTTCAGGCATTTAGCTGAGGTTTGTATCCAGAGCAACTTCAAGTTTATTTATACAGTGCTTTTACCAAACCAGTTTGTCACCAAGTGTTTTACAGAAAACAAAGCACACAGAAGTAGAAAAAAAATTACAACATCACAAATTCCAAGGAATGGGGCCAGAGCATGTGTGTGTGTGCATGTGTACAAGTGTGTGTGTGTGTGTGTGTGTGTGTGTGTGTGTGTGTGTGTATGAATGAATGAATATTTGTTGCCCTCATCCTGCATGCGTTCAAAAACTTCTTTGTACCTGAAGACCAATTGAAGACAATTTCCAATAAATAAGTTGGAGGTCGCAGGTACCTTAACATTGAACTTTGTTCACTTGTATTTCAGCTACAATTTCTTCTTCTCTGGTGTTTTTGTAGGTCGCCCTGGACCAGAATTTTGAAGTGGAGGCTCAGGGAAACGGACAGGGAATAGTGGAGGTTTGACCACATGACCACCTCTATACATGATTATTGAGCACTGCTGTTGCAAAAACAAAAAACCCAAAAAACAAAACTTGCAACTCCAAGTTTTGGTTTTCATGTCATGTCAACAGGTAGAGCCAGTTTCATGACTCAGGAGCTTATGAAATCCTTTAAAAACCTACGACAAATATTCAAAAATGCTTGATTGTTAATGTGAAAATGAGGGACTTTTTTTTACAATTTCCTGAAAAGCTGATTTTTTTTTTTTTTTGACCATATACGTTTTTTATCCAGCAGCAGCATTATGATACTTGGATGGGTGTTATTTTCAGCTCTACCAATACTGATTGATACTAACCTTTTTCTCTCAGGTGTCTCACTGTCTCACTTTCTGATCCTGTGAACTTTGACCCCAGATCGTGACCTATTACAACCAGCTGCATGAGGTGGACGAGAAAAGACCCTGCAGGGACTTTGAGCTCAACGTCACTATTGAAGAATCCAGCGGTAGCTCCAACTCTCTGCACTGCCTCATATCACAGTGATATGTCACATGATCTCTCATATGATAAAGCCTGTCTGGCTTTGTTTTTTTCTGCTCTCTTAAAGTCAAGTCACTTTTACTTACAAAGACGAGGAATTACAGACGAAGTATAGACGAAAACTTCTTTGTGTTGTAACATAATGTAACATAATGTAAAACTAGATCAAGTATAATTTATAACGTAACATAAAACATAAAGTAAAACAACATAAACAGATGAAAATTTTAAGGCAACATAATGTAAAATATAATGTGAAACAAATTTCTAATGTAACATAAGAATGTAACAACAAACAATGAAAACTTCTTTGATTATTAAATTGTGACGTATAACAATGTAAAATAACATAACATAACATAACATAACATAATGTAGCATAACATCATATAACACAAAACATAACATAATGATAACGTATAACAACGTTTAGCGTTAACATAACATTGTCGAACAATATAACACAACTTATAACAACATAAAGATATTTTGTGTTTTCCTCCCATAACAGTGGAGCCTCCAGTTGATGTGGAGAAGTCCTACCAGATCACCATCAAAGTGAGGTGAGTTATTGTTTCCATGACTCTTTCTTGTTTGTGTGTTTTGTTTAAACTTGATTTAAATGGAGAAAGCTGAAAAAGAGTTCTACACACATGACACATTTTGGCACTGGTGCTTTTTAGCAATATTCCACTTAGTTTTAAGCCATGAAAACCAGAATATAAACTACTCACCAAGATCGGATGCAGCTGGATGAGTTTGTTCAGATTTTGACATAGAAAACCTGAAAACTGACATTGAACACGTTGGTGAACAGATTCAACAACAGACCCTGCTGCTGTGATTTTCAACTGACTGTTGGTCTAACGTTTTAGAACATAATAGTATTTTTATTGATAGAAGAGAACATAGCGGAGGGACACCATTTAGGAGAGATAGTTCCTGTTTGGGAGACTGGATCTACTTTTTATTTTTAAATATTAATTTTAGTGTAAACCAAGAATAGAAATGCAAAATGACGACTTCATTGTCTTAAAAGCAGGATCTGTTGATGAATCTGTTCACAAACTTGTCAAATATCAATTTCATTCAAACACTACAAACGTTACAAACTCGTCCAGCTGCATCCGATTTTGGTGATTACTTTATATTCTGGTTTTCATGGTGGTCAAGTACCAAATAACCCCCATGTTAAAACGGAATATTGCTTTAAAAACATTACACTGATTGTTCTGATGGGGATGCTATAAATAAAACTAAATTTTAAACTTTGAAAAGCCAGAACTGCTACACTGTTAGTTCAATTTTGACAAAACATATTTTTTTAAACGGAAATACCACTAAGTTTGAGTATTTCCGCGACCTATTCTCATGCCCAAACAGTCCAGTCCAATCAGTATGGTGAACATGAACATTTTTTTTTTTTTTTATTCTTCCCATGCTGTTCTATTGACAATGAATAGGAGACCTGATTGCCTCTTCATGCTTCATGCATGTTGTTCCTCTCCGGTTTAGTATCCCAACTCATCGCTAGGGATGGGATGATACGCTTATCTCACGATACGATTCTATATGCAATATGGGGTTTGTGATTCAATACCACCACGATGCGATGAAATAAATAAAAGTTCAATAACAACAAAGTCTGACTGTACAGAACTACGTTTATTTCTGAGGCACAAATCTTTTTATTTTTCTGCCCCATGATATGTATTGTCATATTTTTGTCTTGCGATATATTGAATTTCGATATATCGTCCCATCCCTAATCATCGCTGTTCCCTTCCTTTCCCTCAGGGCTTTAGGACCCAGAGATGTCAGGATGGTGGTTCTGGATATCAACCTGCCGACCGGCTTCACCCCAGAAAACTCTGACCTGGAGATGGTAATCAATACCTGCCACTAGTGCTCAAATAATAAGAATGCCTATAGAGAGGTAAAGTGGGTGACTAGCACATAAACCACATCCAGCATTAGCTTTAGCATGATTATGTAGATCCTCATTGATGTTACATCCAGAGGGTTGGTATAAGCAAAAAACTAAATCTTATAGAAAACACACAAAAAAACAGGAGAATGCTTCAGTGTTTCATTAACAATTGAACCATGTTGGGT
The DNA here is from genome assembly GCF_046629955.1 of Centroberyx affinis. Classification (NCBI taxonomy): domain Eukaryota; kingdom Metazoa; phylum Chordata; class Actinopteri; order Beryciformes; family Berycidae; genus Centroberyx; species Centroberyx affinis. The sequence continues at coordinate 157,587 of NW_027280043.1, forward strand.
TGTTTTTGAACTTTTGGAGAAAAACACTGGAATTGTAAATTAAAAGGGTATTAAGTAATCTGTGACCTTTCCATTGGATGGGGAGTTTTTGTTCCAAAGAGAACGGATTGGAAAGTGAGATCTGAAAATCAGAATTATCAACACCTATGGTCATTGGTATTGATCAATAATCCTATCAACTCCCTGCAGATATATTATTTTCCTTTTGTTCTATGGATCAGGAGAAATCACTCTTACTGTCCCTTTAAACTAGCGGTTTATGAGAAGTATACCAAGCGTGACGTTGACTTGCAAAAGCTAATTATGTTCCCTAAAGGATGCGTCTGATCACGTGTCTAGTGCTGCTAACTGATTCTGTGTGTGTGTGTGTGTGTGTGTGTGTGTGTGTGTGTCTCCATGTCCAGCTGTCCAACTCGGTGGACCGTTACATCAGTAACTTCCAGATCGTTGACAACCTGAGTGACAGAGGCTCCCTGATCCTGCACCTCTTCAAGGTAACAACACGTTACAACACGTTATAACATATTATAATACTAACAGCTTCATCTGTGAAACTGTGGACTCTGCTTCATGTTCTTCACGATAAACTGGAATATAAATCAGACTTTGTGTCTATTTGTGTCTCTACTGCATTCTGTTGTGCTCTACTTTGTCCTGCTCTACACTCTACTCATCTTTGCTCGCTTCTGTCCTACTCTATTCTACTCTACTGCCCTGCTCTATTTTGCTCTACTCTGTTGTGTCCTACTTTACTCTGCTCAACGTTTTTCTATTCTGTTATATTCTACTTTACCCTACTCTACTCTGTTCTACTTTACTGTACTGTCGTCTGCCCTACTCTACTTTGCTCTACTCTATTGTGTCATACTCTATTCTACTCTACCCGATTCTACTCTACACTATTCTGTTCTGCTCTACTCATCTCTACTGATCTATGATGTTCTACTCTGCTGACTCTACTTTCCTCTGTGGGACTTTATTCTTCTCTGTTCTGGTCTCTCCTCTGCTCTGTTCTGTTCTACTCTACTATCCTCAACTATACTTTACTCTGTTTAACTTACTTTTCTACTCTGCCCTGTTCTGCTCAACTCTGTTCTACTTTCTCTATAGTATTCCACACTACTCTATCCTTCCCTATTCTACTCTACTATACTATACTATACTGTACTCTACTCTGTTCTACTGTACTGTACTCTGTTCTGCCCTCAGGTGTCTCACAAAGAGCCAGAGATCCTGATCTTCAGGCTTCAGCAGAGCTTTAAGGTCGGCCTCCTGCAGCCTTCCTCAGTCACTGTCTATGAGTATTACAACCCAGGTAGGAAAACACACAGAATCAACCGTGTTTTGAAATATTCACTGATGAATGTTTTTTTTTTTGGCCAATAAAAGGCAGCATAATATGGATGCAAACCACCCTTGAAATGCAAGGAGAAGAAGTCTGTGCTGATCTAAAGTTGAAATATTCAACTTTTTGCCTTGAGGCAGGAAGTGTATTGTTAGTTCTGCCAACTTCCTCCTCAGCTGGTCAGGTTCCCACCACTGGCCATGCCCACAGAAAATGCTTTACACCCCAAAATGTCCCAAACATCATCGACAAAGAAAAAGACAATTTGAGGAAACAGTAGAATATATCCTCTTCATTGTAACTTTAATGTAAAAAACATTGCATATTGCAACTTTAAATGTTGTGGTGTCAAGCTTATTGTCCCTCTCTCTCTCTCTCTGTGTCTCTCTCTGTCTCCCTCTCTCTCAGATCATCGCTGCAGTCGTACCTACACACCCAGCGAGGACAAGGAGGAGCTCGCTCACATATGCAAGGACAACGTCTGCCGCTGCACGCAGGGTGAGGGCGTGCACGTGCCTGTGTGTGTGTGTGTGCGTGTGTGTGTGTGTGTGTGCATGACAGAGTTTTAACTCTGTCTGTAATCTCTAGGTGACTGTTGCATCTCCAAGAACGACAGCCAAATCTTCCCCAGCAAAACAAGAGAGACGTTCGCCTGCAACAAGAGTTTACACCACGGTACAATACACTCTCACCCAACACACACACACACACACGCAGACACACACACACACACACACACACACACACACACACACACACATCAGCACAGACATTAAATATAAACTCTGAAACATAGCCCAGTATAGACATCCTGTATGTTACATTTCCCATACTACTGATACCAAAAAAGATGAAGTAGGCTAGAAGAAGGGGAAAAAAGAAGAGAAATAAAAATAAGAAATGAATTGAAAACAGAGGAATTAAAGAGAAATTAAACCACTGCATTTCAACTACAGTGGAATAGGTAAAATTGTGTTTTAGGACGTGATTTAAAAAATGACGCCAGTTTTCTTGTTCCTGTCCTCCAGTCTTCCAGGTGAAGGTGCTGAGTTTCACCCAGAGGTACTATGACCAGTACGAGATGGAGATCACACAGGTGATCAAGCTGGGTGAGTCAGTGGAATTGGACACACACACACACACACACACACACACACACACACACACACACTCATGAACATGCAAACAGACTGATGTTGTTTCTGATGTTTATATCTTCTCACTTCTTCTTATCTCACACACACACACACACTCCATATAATTGTTCACATTGTTCAACTTTCAACCATATCGACTTTACACACGTACACGCTTCTTGTTCCTTGCTCTCCACATTCTCTCCTCGCTCTTTCTTTGTACCGCTCTCTCAATTTTCAATTAAAATTTCTATATTGGCGTTATACCTAACAGACACAGTATTATCAGAGCGGCTTGCAAAATGTCAAAATACACAACAAACAACAGTTCATACATTCACACTAGGATTTGACCAATATGGGCTTTTGAAAGTCGATGCTGATACCAATATGTATGTATTGAAGCTGCTTATATACAATATTTTGTGCTAATATTCAGTATCTTTAAATTTAAACAACAACATAAGATTCAATGTTTCCCTAGAATTTTCTTCTTGTCAGGTGGAAAAGCCTCTGAAACAGGATTTAGAACCATCATGGGACACTAAACCACTGAAACCCAGACCAATAAAATCACCTATCACCTATTTTATATGCTATTCAATGGTCAGTAAACTCTGGGATACTTTAGGCTTTTAAATGAAGAACTAATAACAAAAAAAAAAACATTGGTCAATTAAATGAATAAAAGAAAGAACAAATAAAATCAGATTTCGCTACACATTTTCCAGATTGTTTTTAATGTAGCTGCGGTTAAGGAGGAACCTCCATCATATCGGCAGTGGACGACATAACTGGAAATATATTTAATAAGGCCAATATGAGCCCAATATACTGTATCCTCAAAGCTATCTATCAGCCTGACCCTAATTCACACTTCATTGATTTTAGTGTTTATACAGTTGTAAATAATGCCAAATCTCTCCTTCCCTCCACCCAGGTGTGGAGGCTGGGGTGGACGCGGGTCAGAAGAGGCTTTTTATGTCTCATGGAGGCTGCAGAGACGGCCTCAACCTGCAGCAGGGCTCCCAGTACCTCGTCATCGGCCCCAAAGAGGACCAGTGGACCACAGACAGCAACACCAACAGGTAAGGAGGATAAGTGACAGGGATCAGAAAATTCCCATTCGGATATCAGATATCCCATTGGTTTACATTTTTGAATGATCCCTCCCTTCTTTATGTCCCGCCCCGACATCCTGTTTCAACACCCACCCAACACCCCCGCCCTTGATTGACAGTAAGATTTAATTCACAAAAAAGATAAAGTCACATTTTCACGATAGAGAGGAGTAAGGGGGCGATCACACCGAGAAGCGTCGCTACCGCGTCGGGCAAAACAGCTTGGTGCGCCTGTGGAGCAGGGCTGCGTGTGCGACCGGGTCAAAGATAATAATATCAGCTTTTCATCTGTGTTTTCCAGTGTCCCACCGTTCCCACCACATCAAACCGCATCAAAACAGGAAGGAAAGCTCGCCTTCTGCTTGATTTGATTGGCTGCCTGGCCCCCTTGCACTGAAAAGTTGAGAATATTATAACTTTTATGCGCTAGAAAAATGTGACGTGTGTCGCAAGAGAAGAGCGCACGCCAGACAAGCCGTACCACAGGAAAACAATGTTTTTGGTGGCGATGCGTTTCTAGCGACACACTCAGTGTGATCGCCCCCTAGGTGAACTAAATAGAGCTCCTATATGACACAGTAAACATAAACACAAGAGATCATGGCCATTTTCACCCCCCAGGCGTATAAATACAGTGATTTGATCTCTTAAAATCCAATCTTTTTGAATCAAGGACCTTGGAAATGAATCTGTCCTCCCTTCTTTCTTCCTGTCCGTCAGGTTCATCTACATGTTGGGTAAGAACACCTGGGTGGAGCGCTGGCCTTCGTCTGCAGAGTGCTCCAGCAACTCCAGCCTCCAGGCTAAATGCACGGCGCTGGAGGAAGCTGCCTCTGAACTGTCTGTCAACGCCTGCAGGCAGTAGAGGCTGAGCATCAGCCGGACGCCATTTTGGATCGAAACCTCTCTGTGCCATTTTGTTGCGAGAGTGACAAACAAATCAATTCTGGACACAAAGATTCAGAGATCATTTTGAATTAATTCTGTAATAAGTACGTTTGAAATGTTGAGGCTCTAAAAGATTTTGTTGTGTTGTCATCATTAAAAAGAACTACTAAGAAAGTATTGCTTGTTATTGCAGTAATACCCAAGAGGGCATTCTCCACTGATGCAATTGGTATGAGGGGGAACTGAGTACCAGCAGCAGCACTAAAGTGCAAATAATCACAGTTAGGAACATCCTCAAGGGTATTATAGCTTTTATAGAATGGTTATAGTATTTATAACCATTCTATAAAGCAAGTGGACTGTCTAAGATGAAATAAAACTGTAATGATCTATGTGGGGAAACTGAGTCATTGAAGCAGCAAAATAATAGAATATAGATAAGAATACAACAGATTAAAAAATACAACGAAGATAAAGACACAGGGGCTCATTCATAAAACTTGCCGGCAGGTTCTCTTTCGATCGATCACTCGACGTCAAATCCTTTACAACCATGCCAGAATGGCTAACTTCCGCTGTCAATCATCATGTCACACTGGTGATAAAAGTCCTTTGCGGTTGACTTCGCCGACTGTCTCTGCAGAGATTCCACCGTCGCTATTTGCTATTTTGAAAACCTCGACTTTTCCTGTTGCTTTTCCTCGTATTCCCACTTCCAACGACTCAGAGCTCACGCAGCCAGCTCCCGCCCCTAGAGGTTCTGCGAGCTACCTTGTTCTGCTAGCTTACTCACTTTTAGCTAGCTTACGCTCCACGAGGCATCTCTACCTATTGGTGCCATCCTTCAATTTTATTTTAGGAATACCTCAATTCCTTTTTATTCTATTGTTACGTTCCCAAAGTTATCCAGGGGATAAGGGAAGTAACACAAGAAATTAACCGGGGGACAAAGGAGTCAGGAGAAGAGCAATAAACAAACCAAGGATTTATTAACAACTAAAAATAAAAAGGTTAAAAAAAGGCTCAAACCGCCAACTGAAAACTACCTTCTATGAAAAATAAAGAAGGCGATAGGTAACACAGGAACAGTTAAACTAAATTAAGACTAACACAAACAACCTCCCTCTAGAAAGGAGACAAATCTTTACCGACCCCGGTACACCATAAGTCGAGTATTGAGACAAACTATATATATATATATATATATTGAGACAAACTATATATATATATATATATTAAGACAAACCACACAGCTTGGAAGCTGCTGACTGGCACACTGGCCACGTCTATCTGTTCCTCCTGGTCCTTTATACTCCAGGCTTACTTTATACACCTGCCGCATCCGTCTCTGGATCCACAGCTGGGGCTTAGTTTTATGGTTGTCCCCCCTGGCCTCTCCTTTTATTTAGAATATGAGGAGATGAAGTAAATAAACTAGACCTAATTTCAAGAGCGTATGGCAGGAACATCTTTTTAAAACAAAGAGCATTTTCTCTCTTCCTCTGTGCTTCTTTAGCGTGACTTGTGTATTTTTAAGCGCAGACGCCCCCTTGTGGAGAAAGTGACACACATTCAGGAAACACTGAACATTTCAGCAAGCAAGAAAAGAACTTAACTTTTAAATAAAACGTATTTTATTTTTCAGTGGGATTTTCACAATGATGGTAGTATGGGTTTCAGTAAAATATGACTCATTGACCAGTGTGTTTCATACCAGATCCACTGTAAACCAATAACAGTCTGAACCTCAACACACTCCGCATCCATCAGTTATCAATCCTCAACATCACCGAACAGATGCATGTATGAATTGCTTGTCAGAGATACTAACATTACTGCTGCTGTTACTGAAAACCCATTTGAAGTGCAGCGCTGTAGCTCAAGGCAGAAATGTTTTTACCTTTGAGAGCTTGGTGCTCCGAGCACTCAAACGTGCTAAACCCACAGCGCTGTCTGGCACCTGCAACAAAGCTTTCTTTCCAATGTCAAAGAAAAAGAAATAAAGCAGCAGTGGGCAGAGAGGTTAGCGTTGTAAACAGGGAAAAAAAAAACAAGGATATTATACTTTTAGATCTCATCAATCTGTGATGTTCAATGCCTTCCAGGAGTTATTTTGTGATGAAGTGTAATCTACTTTCTTGGTGAACCCTTTACCTTAACCTGCCTTATCTGCTTGTAATTTAGTTGTTGATTTTCGACATTTCCCACAATGCCTTTTGACAAGCACCAGAGAATGGCTGTGAACCCGTGAACTTGTTGCTTTCAAAGATGGGTGATGTCATTTTGCTCAAAGAGAGAGAGTTAGATTTTGCTTCGTCTCATCTGTTAGCTGGCCAACTAGTTTGTGAACACTGGAGCGTTTCTGTGATCACAGCTGTTGTCTTCGCCAAAACACATTACGTCTTGTGGCTGCATTGCATTCTGGTCTCTCTCCTGCTCCTGTGGGTGGAGAAATTGGTCTCTCTCCTCTTCTACGATGGATTTCTCCCTGTATGATTTTTGAACGTCTCTTGGTACAAAATGGCGGCTCTAGAAAGAAGCCCTCGCTCTTTGATTCTGAGGGACTGACACCAAAACCTGACGTTTACGTCTGATGTTTTACATCCTGAAACATGTTCTGATACCAAACTCCATTGTAGCAACTGGAAATATCTCAACATCACATCATGTTCTCTACCTTTGCCCAGTTCTCCACAGGAATAAGGAAAATTCACCAAACAACACTGGGCCCAGAAACATAAGCACATCACCAAGAACAGTGCTCATGTATTTTAAGGTAGATTTTTCCTTTCACGTTCCTAACACTTTCACTAGTTTTTTTCTTCAGATCTCACAATGTGTGTGCATGTAGGACAGAAAAGCACATCAATATGACATAGCCTTCCGTTTGACAAAAGCCAATACGACACCTGCATGTTTCTAAACACATTTTGGAGACTCAGACTGTTAAAATGATCAAAATATAATTCCACACATTCGTTTGGAAAAGAAGGTAACAGAGAATGATTTCCGTTGTGACCAGAGCTAACCAGTTTTTTGTTTTTTTTTAAGAAATGGGGGCACAATTTACACAATTTCTAACACTGATTGTCCTTGAACTTGCTCTGGGCGCTCTGCTCAGTATCTGACCTCTGACCTCCCTGTGTAGGGGGCAAGAGAAAGGACAATCTCAATCTCACAAAATGACACATGGACTTAAAAAGCACATTCCATTAACTGAAAACAGAAACAGTCGCATTTAGTGTTTTGAACAGAGAGCCGCCTCATTGTCCAGGATCTGAGTCTGAGTCGCTGTAGTCTGCCACCAGGGACATGACAACAAAACTTCTGTCCTGCGCCTTTTCCTTCCCACAATCCTCCGCCCTCGTCAGTCCTTTGCCTTCTTCCTCTGTGGTGTTAACACGCATCTCCTTGGATCCACTGTTATTTGTCTCTGCTACTCCCTGTCCCGACTCGGGTGTCTCGTCCTCTCTCTGTGTGACCCTGGAAACCGCCTCCTCTGTGCGTGTGACTTCGGGGTCTGACCTCCTGCGGGTGACGGTGGCGCAGGGTTCGGGTTTTTTTCTAAATCCCTCTGTGCGTCTGCGGATCAGCGGGCCGGGGGCGGAGTTGGGGGACGGACCCAGGGCTTTGGCCACCGCCGCTCCTTTCCCCTGCAGGCCCAGCTTGTGCAGCAGGCTGCCTGCAGCGCCGCCTGGTGGTGCGGAGGGAGACATGAACCACGAGCGAGACGAGATCTCCTTCCGCTTGCTGTGCTGCTTGTCCTCATAGGCTGAATGGAGGAGGAAAAAAGGAGAAAATTGTTAAAGGAGCCCTGTTATGGGAATTCAGATTTCCTCTATTTAAATACATATATGATCAAAGATGTTTAATGAAGATTTTGAATGAGTGGTTAAATTTATTGCATTTTCAAAAAGCCATCCTTTTTTCCGGGCAGTTTCAAACTGAACTTGGTCCTGATTGGCTCCCTCACTAAAGAATTACTAAAATCCATCCAATCAGGCCAGTTTCCACTCAGCAGGTTTACCTCATTTGAGTTAGAGGAGCTGCTGCTGTCGACCAATCAGGGTCCAGTATTGTGAGAACTTAGTGTTCTAATTCTTTCAGTAAATACACTTTAACTAAACTACATTTATTTGCAAAACTTCTTGAAGAGCATTATTCGTTTCCTGAGTCGTAGTGCCTCTGAAAACTGACAGCTCAGTATTAACTGCCCCTGCAGAATGTACTAGAACAAAAACAAGCCGACGTTTTGATCCCTGAATTTGACTGATTCAGAATCCTGATCTGAATTCCTTTGTCAAGTCACTTCAGATCTTTACTCAGTCAAGAAATCCTTGTGAAATCATTCGTTTTAGAACTGCTGCTATATCAATGCAAATATCCATCACAGGGTTTTCCTTGGGATGAGAAGTGTTGAAACTAGGAAGGAGTGCAGTCCAGAGAGCTGAGGCATATTGATACATTTATTTGACTTGTTTTCTGTATGTGTGTGTGTGTGTGTGTGTGTGTGTGTGTGTGTGTGTGTGTGTGTGTGTGTGTGAAAGCGTTTCTTACAGTCAGGAGCCTGGAAGGTGAGCAGTGCTGCCAGTTTCTTGTCCTCCTCCTTCTCTGGCAGCAGTGGGATGGACAGGTTCGTCCTCTTCCTCACTGCGTTGTCCTTCTCCTCCTGCTCAGCCATCACTTTCTTCTCTGTCTGTAGCGTAAATTAAACCACAGCCATCAGTTTAGTGCAAAACCAAAAAGACTTAACGTTACGACATGTCACGTCATGTGAATAGAGGCCTGGCACAGGACGATTGAGTTACACAGGACAATATGAGAATGCAGGACATGCAATTAATAATATATATGAGACAATAACAAAAATGTAAGCTTAAATTAACAACGAAAAAATCAAATCTGTAAAACAACACTTCAAAGGAACAACATTTCCTGAATGTACAGGGTTTCTGCAGGTTTAGGCAAGTTCTATTTAATACTTTAAACTGTTTTAATGCCCAACAGAATTTAAGAAAAAAGACCCCACAAAAGTACCGTTACCATGGTGAGGAACGTCCTTCTTCAATATTAAGGCTTTTATATAACAGTTACCCACACACGTGTCCTCCTGACTGCTATGTTTCCTTCAAAGCAGTATGCATGCTTAATTAAGAATGAAAAAAAAACTGGGCTAGCTGTATTTTATGGGAATTTGACCAATGAAATGCCTTGCTAAAATGTACAGAGTTTTAGGGTTAGGCAAGTTACATTTAAGACTGTATGTCATTTATCTGACAGTTAGAATTTAATTTAAAGAACATCCTCTCAAGTATTATGGCTTTCATACACCAGTGGCCCACATTTCTACAGTAGTGTCATTGTCACTAAAAAAAAATGTCTCTAAAGTAGTACGCGAACAAAAGGATAAAAAAAAACTGAGCTGTGTATGATCAGATGCCTTGCCTGAAACCACCCAATGCCTTTTTAAGGCTTTGAATTTAGATCATTCGATTTCAGACTGAAGAACCTGCAGACAGCATGTAAGCAATTTAAAATCCCCCTTGAGTAGAGCTCAGTACCCTGAACTTGCTGCGGAGGGCGCTGTTGAGCAGGAAGTCGTCCTTCCAGCCGGCCTGGTGGTCCTGGATCTCCGACAGCGAGGGCAGAGCCTTCTTCAGCTTCTCCTTGTCTCTCCCACCGTGGTCCAGCTTGTACATGGCATCCGTCTCCAGCTTCTCCTTCTCTGTCCGCTCTGTCCAGAGAGAGGAGGGGGGTGGGGGGTCAGTGTAGTACATATAGAAGGAAAAGAAGATGGTGACCAATAGCTTTGCCTGGAAGCATGAGTCTGCAGGTACCTGTGGTGAGGATCTGCTCGTTGTCGGCCATGTCCCAGCGCTCCTCCTTCCTGCTCGCCCCGCTCACTATCACGTAGTCGCATGTCGCCGGGTCCGTCTGCATCTCGATGTAGTTCACACACAGGTGGCACTTCATCCGAAACCTGGTGGGAGATTAGTCCAAAAACACACACTTATTTTAAATGCTTAGCTTGCACTGACTGAACTGAATTGCAATTAATAGTTTTCAAATATAAGAGGTGTACAACAAGACATTTAAAGATACACACGGCATTTTTTTATTTTTTTATTATAGTGAAATTGGTCCTCGTTTTGTGTGGGAATGCCCCCTGGATGTCCCCGTACCTCACTTTGAGAACCACCGCTGTAGACAATCAATACACACTGAAGCCTACCTCCCCGTCTGTCTATTTGTTTATGAATTTATTTTGTTTTCTTAACCTTCACTTCTTCATTGGCTGCACAGAGCCTACTTTTATTTACTACTACCACTGCTATAGAGCTCTGATTTGTCCATTTCAACATGTGTACTGACTGAAAGGTTTTCTCCAAAGTAGTAAACATACAAAACAACAAAAAACAGGGTTAACTGTTCTTTACGAGAATCATCAGCATGGATGGAATGTGTTTTTGTCCAATCAGATGCCTTGACTGAAACTTACTTCCCATTGAAAAAGACCCAAAAGGACAAAAATCTTGAGTTATACATTTTTCACACAATACCAATGACTTCATCAGTCATGCTTGTCTGTGTTTACCTGTAGATTGGTGTGGTGTAGTAGTTCCCCACTTTCTTCTTCTCAGCATTGTAGCGTACGCCTGTGCAGACAGAAACACAATGTTATGAAACAACACTGTCAGACACTGAGCCTGGATGAACGGACATCGTTGTTCTCCCAACTTACCCATGCCGATGTGATTCTTGCAGCCATCACACCAGATGTTGTAGGGCATCTCAAACCTTAATGGACACAAAAAGTCGTTTACTAGTAGAACCGACATTTGGGCTGAGAATCGCTGGAAATTTACTGATACTGATACCGGTTCTAATACTGATTCTAGTAAGGCTGGGTATTGGCAAGGACCTCACGATACGATACATATTGCAATACACTGCAATACTCTACATAATTTACTGAAAATTTTAAAATAGAGCTGAAAATACAACTTGCTGTGTACCACCTGGGTAGTCTAATATGTACATCACATTATATTGACTCAGCGGACAAATTGAGTCATAACTATTTAATTCAAAGCGATTTGAGGGAAATTTAAGGACATTTTAAATCCGTTTAAAACAATGAATAATTTTTTTTAACGTATCGATACAAGGGGCTGGAAAATCGATACAGTGTCATGGAAAAAAATATTGCAATACTCAGCTGTATCGATTGTTTTGCACAGCCCTAGATTCTAGGATGTTATTTTGATCAATTCCGTTCTTTGTATTTTATACTCTTTTTCTTTAATTCTTAATAAATAATTAACAGTCATGGTTTTGACCATTAAAATTAATTGTACACGCTTAATAAATTTATCAGATACATTAAGAAATACACACTCACATTCACCAGTGTATTTCAGATTTCCTTGTGCTGATATATTTTGACTAAGCAACTTCCTTTGTGGAATTAAAACACATTTCACTATGCAAAAAAAAAGGAATGAAAGGTACTAAATTGATGCAAATCTAAATGAAAATGTACTTAGGCTAGTAAAAATAAACAAAATTCTGTTGTAAGAATACAAATAACAACGGTGCTAACTTTTTTCAATTGCAAGTTCCAACCAATAAAAGTGTATCGTGCGTGTGTGTGTGTGTGTGTGTGTGTACATACTAACCTGATAACAAGGATACCCTGGGACAGTTTTCTGGCCCTCTCCCGAAGAGGGTGAGTTTTATGGTAGCCATTGAGAGATCCATGCTAGAGACAGAGAATGTAGATATAAGTTTGTGTAGTCACACCTGGCTGTCTATTGAACCATCTGCTAGTGTGTGTGTGTGTTCATACTCACCTTGGCCGGGTCAAAATCAGGAGGGTAGTATTTGTTGGTTCCTTTCCTTTCACCCTGTCAAAGAAAACAGTAAAACAAACTTTAATTGTCAATACAGAGTACAAGCTGAGATACATGTATGTGGCTATTTGTAGCATGCCAGACACAGATATGATATTATATAGATGATATATGGCATGTGAATACATTAGATTCTGACTTACCATACTGACGACTGGTTCTCCACACTAGTAGTGGATTAGCCCTCTGTTCACAAGATAAAAAAAAGAAGAGAAAATGGTGAGATTTGATGCTGTTAAGTCACAGTATAGTATTTGGCTATGTACGTGCAAAAAGACTGCTAGTTATATTCTAACTCTGATCTTTTCCCATGACATGCTCCCCTGCTAATGTTAGAGCCAACTCCTCCCTCCGCCTTGTCCCCCCTCTCTGTACTAGCAGACACTTTTAGCCAGTTTAGCTAGTTAGCTGAATACTACCCACAAGAAAATACACGACCATTTGTGGCATTAAGGTCTTGACAAGAGAAATAGGTAATATTACAGACCAGTCAACATTAGTGTCTTTGGTCTTACGTTAGCAGGGGCTGGATACAAGCTAGCATCCAGGAGAAAAGGATAAACCAATCTCCGTTCGAAAAACTGGCGAATGAATGCTGCGTGGCTTGTGTGCACGTATTCATGCTTCGTAAAACATGATTTAAAACATTTTCTTAATTGTTAGAATTCATTGGTAAATTCGGGATAAATGTAATCCATCAAGTATCCCTATGTCAATAACTTTTCAACTTTTAGACTCGGGTCGCCTGTTATTCCTATGTTTCACTAATACTAACGTTACACAGTGATGGGCTGTAGCGAGCTGTGTGAGCAATTATATTAACTGCGATTTTAATAAAAAATAACTGCTGCTTGGTGGATCAGGTGTATGCCGAATTTTACAGTGGACCCTCGAGATTTGTAAAAAGTCTTAAGTCATGTTCTACACGGCATGTTCGTTTGCTGACAAGCAGGGAAACATTAAACTGCCTGATTTTTAAAATATACTTCGGCATGACGTTCTTTTCTTAGGAGGACGTATCGGGGCTAGATGCAAGCTAACGTTAGGTAAGTTAACGTTAGCGTCCTCTTCGTGCCGATTCGAACACAATGTAACTGACAGTTGCTACAAAACACATTGCATGATAATTACTAAACGCGGAACTGCATGTTTACTGACTATAATCCAAAACTAAAATATACTTACAAATGCTCTTGTAACGTTAGCTGTTTCTGCTAACAGAAACGACAACAACCCAATATCAGAAGACCGATGGGTAATGAGACGTCACTTCCAGGTTTCGGAAGTAACGTCATGTTGCAGGGGATTGTGGGAAGCGGCGCCGGTGTCATGAGAGAAAACGTGTTCGGCGCCACAACAACATTTCCGAAGTAGGCTATATTATCATTTCCCAGGGCCGGGGAAATGGAGAATAAAACGGAGCCGCACAAGCGTTACATCTGCTCGTTTTCCGACTGTGAGGCATCCTATAACAAACAATGGAAACTGGACGCTCACATGTGTAAACACACGGGTCAGAAGCCCCACACATGTGAGCACAATGGCTGCGGTAAGTCCTTCTGCAGCCCGTACCACTTAGCGCGGCACGAGCTAACTCACAGCGGGGTGAAACCCTTCCAGTGTACTGAAGCCGGCTGCACTGAAGCCTTCACTACTAATTCAAACCTAAAGAAACACATCAGCCGCAACCACACTCAGGAACAGAAGAAATACACGTGCAAAGTCGAGGGCTGCGGACTGGCGTTCAAGAAAAACAAGCAGCTGAAGTCCCACATGTGTGAGCAGCACACCCAGCTGCCCCCCTACCAGTGCACCTCCGAGGGCTGCCAGATGCGGTTCGCCTTCCCCAGCAAGCTGAAACGCCACGAGAAGGTGCACCGAGGCTACCCCTGCCAGGACGAGGGCTGCGCCTTCACCGGGAAGACCTGGACGGAGTACCAGAAGCACCGGAAGGACGCTCACAGGGCCGTCCTGCGGTGCGACCGGTGCGACAAGGTGTTCCGCGACTCGTGGTTCCTGCAGCAGCACCAGCGCGTCCACTCGGAGGTGCGGGTGGTGCTGAAGTGCCCCAGGGACGGGTGCGACAGGTCCTTCACCACGCCGTTCAACCTGCAGAGCCACATCAGCTCCTTCCACGAGGCGCTGCGGCCCTTCGCCTGCGCCCACCAGGGCTGCGGCAAGACCTTCGCCATGAAGCAGAGCCTGCAGCGCCACAGCGTCGCCCACGACCCGGAGAGGAGGAAGCTGAAGAAGCCTCGGCCCAAGACTGGACCCAAGCGGTCTCTGGCCTCCAGGATCAGCGGGCACGTCGCCACGAAGAAAGCGGGGTGTAAAAAGACACAGGACGGCACGGGCCGAGCGTCCGAGTCCCACGGCGGGTCTGGACAGAGGAAGACGGGTCCGCCCGGTCCGGTTGAGCTGGTCTCCCTCCTGCAGGACACGTCTTTATTATGCAACCCGGCTTTGGAAACCCACGGACTCACTAATGAGCTTACTGCACTGTTACCTGTGTAGAGCCTCATGAAGGAATTCACACCAAACTGAGACTGAAGTAGTGACAGTTATTACAGCATTCATGATCAGGGCTGGGCGATAATTCAGTATCATCATTTACTGTCTTTCGGTGGAATCATCGTCATGAGTTTGAGATTTCGTGACACATTTCTGCTGTCTAAACTGATGATATGAAACATTTTAAGTAATGTATGAAGCATTTTAAGCAATATACCACTTAGTTTGACTATTACCTCCCATTCATTTGAATGAGGCAACGAAAAATAACCTGTAGACTGACATTTAACACGTTTGTGAACAGATTCAACAACAGATCTCGCTTTTAAGACAACAAAGAAGGAATTGGTCCGTAGTCATTTTGCGTTTCTAGTCTTGGTTTACACTAAAAGTTGTATTTGAAAATCAAAGTAGATCCGGTCTCCCAAACGGGAAGTATCACCTAAATGGTATCTCTCCGCTATGTTCTTGTTTATCAGTAAAAAATAGTCCATACCCAGGGATGCGCGCGCCACAACTCCGCGCAGACTTGCCAAAAATGCGCATAATTAGCGTAAATTTGGGAAAATTGAAAAATGAGCTTCGTCAGTCCGTGCCTATGCCAATGCTCAATGCCCATGTGCAGTTTCAGATTGATTGGCCAACCCATCGAGGAGCAAAATGGATGCAAACAGACGGACAGAGTTTTCCTCATTTTATAGTAGGATGCTATTTGTCAAAATTAGGTTCTGAAACACTGGACCAACAGTCAATTGAAACTCACAGTAGTGGGACCT
The DNA here is from genome assembly GCF_046629955.1 of Centroberyx affinis. Taxonomy (NCBI): domain Eukaryota; kingdom Metazoa; phylum Chordata; class Actinopteri; order Beryciformes; family Berycidae; genus Centroberyx; species Centroberyx affinis. Next base: position 173,277 of record NW_027280043.1, read on the forward strand.
GTTGTTGAATCTGTCCACCAACGTGTTAAATGTAAGGTTTTCAGGTTTGAATGGCAAAAATCCTAATGATTATCCTGATATTGACTTCAACCATATCGCCCAGCCCTTTTTATGATGCAGTATTATTTTTTACTTATTTCTCACAGTTTCAAAAAGCTTGTTTTGTGCTGTAAGTCAGACTGAAGAGCAGCAGCTAAAGGCCTAAAAGGTTCTTCAGTTAGGGTTCTGGCTCTGTGTTTGCTGCCTGTAAGTCTGTTTTTCTTTGTGGTCGTTAGTTTGCTGAAGGTGAACCGAGAACGGACGAGTCAGCTTCACCACACGGATGACTTTTGTCTCACCAACGAATCTTAGTGTTTCTTCCTCCTGGGTGACGTCTTCGGCTCCGGTGTTTCTCTCTGTGGTTCAAACATCGACTTTGTTTTGAAGCACTTTATTTTGTTAAAGCCATTATTTTTGTGCCATTTGTGTAGTTGTTAAAGAAAATATATATTTTTTTCCATGTTGTGAATAAGAGAGATAATTATGATAAAGTTTAATTGTTGCTCATACTGTCGCAAAAAATTATTTTGCAACCAGAAAGGCAGTATTTTGTAAAAACAATGAAAAATATGACTTCAATATGACTTTTGATAGTATTGATTACTGTCAAACTAGAGAATATAGTATTGAAAAAAAGGGGGTGTCTGTGGAAGATGGGTGCACCTCCCTCTATCAGGGATGCAAACAACTCGCTTTTTTCACGTCAATTTGGGTGACTTGTGTGAATAGTCCAGATCCAAAGGGGGGGGGGGGGTATGTGACGGACGAATCTCCTTAACGATTCCTACAGTGTATTTCTGTCATGCTCATATGAGTGAACTGCATTGAACAAAAAATTCTACTCAATAGAGACAAAGACGGCAGGCATGTTTGTACCGGTTGGGAAATGACTTACAGTGCTGAAATACAATGTATTCTTTTAGTAACAAACAAAAAAAAGCAGCAAACGCAAGGAAGTTTGTCTGTGATATAATTAAACTACATGTAGTTAACTACTCCCCAACACTGCAGTTATGTTACCTTTCTAATTCTGAAAATAAAAAAACGTAATTTACTACTTAACACCTATTTATTTAAGCATATAGCACAGGCCTTCGTCACACGTCATATTACGCCGTTGCATTTTTTTTTCGACTTCGGGTAGCTCTCTTTTTTCACCATACATGTGTTTGCATCCCTGCTCTATAATAGGGAGAATCCCAGGTAACAGGTGTGTTCTTGTGTTATCTAATAGACATAATATAAGTTCATTCAGTGATCATTCCCAGTGCTATATACAGATTTCATATTTAATCTGAAACCACAGGAACATAGTGGAAAAAAAACATTGGAAAATTACACATCATGAAAGCGAATAGGTGTTGCCTGCAAGACATCAGGCAACTGATGGGCTGTTCATAAATTAAACAATGCTACAGCATTCCTCATGTGTAACATGTCATGAGGTCCTTATGACAGGGCTGGGAAAGTAATGGAAGGGTGGAAAGAGTCAGGGAGGAGAGATTGGAGTGAGAATAGTTCTGTAGAGTAAGGCACACTGGCAGGGTGGGGGGTACGATTCCCACTGGAGCCACCCATACTCAAACTGTGTGCACCCACAGCACTGTGAAGCGCTCTGGATAAGGTCGATGGAGGAGAGATGCTCCGAGTCTGACAGCTGGTTTTCCACAGTGCGGCACAGGATCGGTACCTATCGCAATTTTGAACATATTGGATCCTGTCTGTGTGTAACTACAGCAATAGCAAAGCCATAGCAATCGGTGTCAACATCAACAACAGACAGAAGGACCCCCTGGGGTCCTTTTTTCAAATTTTGCCTCCAATTTGGAGGACTTGAGGCCGTTCTGCACTTTCTTGTCGGCCTGTTACATAAACAGCACTTGTCTTCTGTTTCCCATTGTTGCAGTGTTTTGTCGTTTTCCAATTTTTGTTTGTCTTGCCTCGTTTTTCTCTGACTTCACACTTTCGTTCCATTTGTTTACACCGGCTGGGTATTTAAAAATGGCGGTTGTAGCTGACCATTGCCGACCATTGCTTGTGTATTGCTCGTGCGTGATGACGACAATCCTGCCAGCAGCCTATGGAAGCAGGCTAGTATCCAATACATACGGGTGTAGCTGCATGCTGCTACTGTACCCTAACTGTATTGAATATAATGGAAAAACCTATACAGTGACAGCACAGGTTCGCTGCTGCAGTGGAAAAGCAGAGTTGTGTGACCCAGTGGTTCTCAACTGCTGAGTTCACTAATTTGCTCATCTTCAACCAAAGAGGAAGGGGGGGGGGGTGCGGAGGGTGTAAATCAGTGAGATCACCTGCTGCAGTGTTTGGTTGGAATGAAAACCTGCAGACTCTTGGGCCTCGATGGCGCATGTTTGATAAGCGCTGACCTGACCAGCAGATTTACGGCGTAAACATTAGCGGCTCTGTGCGAGTTTGAGATTCCGAGGCTAAATCCCCTCAGAATATTTCCCGTTACAGGAAGGCTGCTCCCGACATTCCTGCCCCGCTCGGCTCAGACGAACCCTATATGGACCGGCCGTCAGACCATCTCACCTAGGAATGCACAGCAGACCTCATACAATTAGTATTCATAGAGTTCAAATGTAACACAACTGTAATATTCTGCGTTCTTGTCTATGTAGATTGGTCATAAGAGCCAGAATAACTTTATTCACTGTGTCCAATAGATACACAGGGATTTGTCTTGGTGACACTGTTGCGGAGACATTGACAACTTAAATAGTAACATAGAACTATAATATATGATGCAAAAACACGACCGCACACACAGTGATCAAGGGACAGTGATGGTGCATACATATCAATACAAATCAAAACTTTGCTCGAGTCCCGAGTCAGTCTCAAGTCTTGAGGCACAAGTCTCAAGTCAAGTCCTAAGTCCAAAAGAAAACTGTCAAGTCCATGTCATTAATGTCAAGTCTCAAGTCTAAACGTAGAACAAGTCAAGTCAGAACAAATCAAGAGTCCAGTATCAATTTAATATCTTAAAGAAAACTAAATATCTAGGTCTTTTCAATGCAATATGGTTTTAATAGGATAAAAACTTGGTAAGAGCATCATGAGTTTGATTTCTATAATCAGTTTCAACTTCAATAAATTCAATCATTCCATACAAATTCAGAAAACTGAATTTAAATTCAGTCGTCTGCTGGAACAAATCTCATCACTTTCAATATGAGTCATTTACACAAACACAAGATCTCAAGTCAAGACTTTAGAAACCTTTTCAAGTCATCAAAGTACAAGTCAGAGTCAAGTCCCAAGTCACCAGAACCCAAGTCAAGTTGAGTCTGAAGTCTTCTCTTCATGCATCAAGTCAAGTCTCAAGCAATTAAAATTGTGACTTGAGTCCCCACCTCTGTTACAAATACATGTTTAATATTCAGTCACTATGTTCAGATCATCTGTCTCATGTCAGTAAATATATCAGCCAGTATTTCTGTAGGTTTCTCCACTTCTACATACACTCTTCCTCTCATAAACCTGAATCATTTTGTCTCATTTATTTTATTTTATCCAACCTTTATTCAACCGGGTAGTCACACTAAGATTAAACTGTTTTTCAAGACAGCCCAGGCCAAGAAAGCCGCATCAATTACAATCAGAGGCAGATAAATGACATGCAACTATCTACAAGACCGAGTACACATAAGAAATCCTAAAACACACATTCACGTGTGTCTGTGCCAATGCCACCATATTCTTTTTCTGTAAAACTCCCAATCTTTCCACTTTTGACCCTTTTCCCTGTATTGATTTTTCCATGTAGGATTTTGTACATGTATGTCTATTTTTACCTCTCCGTATCAGTTTTGGCCTGAAGTCAGGCTAGATTTAGCCCTGACTGGAGTGGAGCCAGAGCCTCAGCCCTCTGCTGCCTCTGAGCACAAAGACTAACGGACTGCTGTGGGTTCAAAGTTGGCTGCTGTTAAACCTACACATCATATCTTTATTTTTAACATCTGTCTCTATTCCCTAGCCTAACTTAGAAAGCACATTCTTTATAGGCCATCCTCCTTTAAGTGGTTATGTATAATATATTTTCTTTGCTGAGGTGAAGAATTTTTTCAGGATTTAAAAGCAAACAAATCGTCGCTATCGGGTAAAAACCTTGTAATGCCAACTTTTCAGGGACTACGAAACAGCCTTGGTTTCAGCTTGACAACAATGTATTTCATTTTATTTCTTCACTGTGACCAGGACCATGTAATCCTTCAACAGACTTTAAAACATGAAAACCACCAAAATTAGCGTTATGCAGTTTTCACGTGACAACAGCAAAGTGCTATGTCTTTAAAACTGTTAAAACTAGGTCATTAAACATCCTTGATCACAGCAGAGGTTTTATGTGGGTTTTTTTTCATGGAACAAATGGTAATACAGGAAGCAGTATGTGATATTAGCGATATGTCTTGATATATATGTCTGCTTCCTGTGACGACATGTAAAATCCTACAGAGTGAATGTGCTAAACGTGCAGGAATGCACCGGAGTCAGAGCGCAGGGAGGTTTACTCCAAGATCTACGATGCTTGGAGAAAGATTTAGAGCGGACTAGAAATCAGACGATCTTCTTATTAATGTTGGGAGCCGACAGTAGCAGACAGGTTAGAGAAGTGGGCTGTGCGGTCACTGCTTCAAACCCTGGACCATCTGGGAAAAATTGGAGGAAAATGAACAAGAAACGCTCTTCCCTCCAGTAACAACTACTGCCTTCATGCCATTGAGCAAGGCACAAAACCCCCAGTTGCTCCAGTAGAGCTGGACACCAAATATGAATGTGTATAACTGTGTGAATGTGAATGTCTTCTAATAATAGTTCATAGTAATTATAGTTCATTATAATTAAACACATTTCTTTTTAACTTGATTTACAAACAAAATCAAGTAGGTTCTTGTAGGTTCATGTCTCTCAGTTCAGTTCTACCATTTCTAGATCGCAGTATCAAAAAATCAGACATCAGGCAAAAGGTCGATGTTGGCTTCACATTTGAAGAGCTGGAAAAAGAAAATCAATACCATAAGTTCATCATTCAATATCTGGCAAGTATAGAGGATCCCGTGTATAAACGTGCTACCGTTTGGTTAACCGAGGACTGAAGTTACCTAATGTCCTTCTAAAGATGCCATACTTGTATATGAGTAGGTATCTAATTTTGGATCCAAATTATGTAAGCAGTGCGTTCAGTTCCAGTCAGGATGACCATTCCCTTTCTTTGTGTGCCGCTCCTCTCGGCTCCTAACAATACCGCAGTATGAGAGCATTGTCAACATTTGGTGTCTCTTTTCGATAAATGATGCCACGTTCTTCCCATTCCTAACTTCTGACAACTCTAAATTCCAGACTGGTTCTGTAGGCCAAATTCCAAAGGGATTGCTCTATCTCCACTGTAATTCTTCAGCGTTCTTCTCCTTCTCCTCCTCCTCCTCCGCCTCCTCTTTTAATCTTTCCCTTGGCCTCCATCCTCCCGTCTCTTTGGGAGGTGGAAGGAATGTGTCAGGCCCTTTGCCCTCTCGCGCTCTTGCTTTCCGTGAGGATTACCGGGAGATGGATGCTCTCCGTGAGAATCGTTTCGTCTCTTGCTTGCCTGAGGAGAGCTGAGTCAAGCAGTGGTCAGGTAGTGAAGTCATCATTTTCAGGCTTCTACAGTTTTTAACCCATATTTATGTTAATTTGTCCAAGCTGACAAAGAAGATGACGCATAAACTGACATCTAGAAGCTGTCCAATACAACCATAAACTCAAACTTCTCCAGTAAAGCAGCCAGGGGGGGTTCAGTGTCTTCTTCCTCAAGGACACTTCAGTGGTGGTTCTTGAGTTCTTGAGTATTATTTATTCACTGTGGACCCACAGGTACATTTGTTTGAGCTGACTCTTCTCAAGCTACTACTTGTAGAACTTTGAAGTAGAGACAGGACCAAAGGGGCAACACAAATTTCGCGAAATGAGCACGAACTCTGAAACATATGGAAGTAAAGAAATGCCACAAAGATTTGAATTTTCCAGATTTGAAGCCATCACATTCTTAATATTTGAATCTGTATCTGAAATGTATCTGAAAATTAGAGGCATGTAGAGGCTGTATTGACTTATTATACTGAGACTTCAAATGAGCAAAGGCAACTAAAGCAACTTTGGTTAAGGTTAAACCCTGGACAGAAGAGTGTCAGTAGACACTTTTGATGCACGGCATGTGATGCTACTAGTGCCCACTGCACTAGTAGCAGTGGGCACTAGTATTGATTGGAGATTGATGGAGATTTGAAGTGTCAACACAGGAAGACAAATAGAAGATATCAGCCGGTCACTCCTGCAGTTCATAGATGGCAGAAAACAGTGTTTTGATGGTCTGTTCCCTGCATTGACGCTCCGAAATTGATCCTGAGCTGAAGCTGCGAGCCACTTAACGCCTTTACTTTGCCTGCAACCACTGAGAACAATAGATGCGTTTGTTGACGCCAGTGTCCGACACTTTCTATCTGTCCAGGGCTTTAGGGTTAAGGTTGGGGTTAGATTTAGGCAACTAAAACAATTTGGTTAAGGTTGAGGAAAGGGGGTTTTTTTTGGGCTAAAAATGAAAACTTCACTCACAGTAGAAATCTTCTTGGTATGCGTTGGGATTCAAACCCTGGTCATCAGAGTTGAAGGCAGATGTATGCCCCATCCACCACCTCTTCCATCACACCAGTTCAATGTGAGACCAATCTCCACTCATGCCTCCTTCATGTGATCCTTTCATGGTAAGGAAACATCTGTCTCTGTTGCATTTTAAGACGTGCTCATTTCACGAACTTTAGGAGACCAGGCTTTATCAGACTATTCACTATACACAAATATTGATTGGCCTGTCCTGGACCACAGAAATAACATGAATTAATTCATTATTTGAGTGGTGTTTCTCTTCACAGAGCCTAACTGAGCATGACTAATGGGAGCAAGTTCCAACCAAAGTCCAATAAAGCCATTGGGATCAATAAAAACACATTTGTTTCCAATCCTTCTTACCAACATTCAGTGTAAAACTATACTGTAAATAGAGACCAGCTCTCTTGTTATTGTGTCATACATATGTAGTTCTTCTGCTTCTGGTCAAGTTACAGACTTCTTGTGTTGGATGGACAAGGAAAGAACAAAATGATTCAACCATTTACCAATTAGTCTTACGGATACATATTCTACTTTGTGTTTTACAGGGAATGAAAGAGTACGGAAATATTTTACTCAAGAAGAGGCACTGATGGTTTAGGTAACATTTGCTCAAGTGAGAGTCAGAGTCCTTGTCTGGAATATCAGCGAGGAAGCTGCTCACTAAAAAGTACATAGTTACTTTTGAGGAAAAATTATGGATTTTGTGTGCGCTCCAAAAATCTTATCCTCCAAAGATTTAACAACGAAATTCCTGGAAATAAATTTAATGGGCCATTATCAGTCCAGGATTTGGAGATGGTTCCTTTTTATTGCATATTAACAAAGCTACAGTTTGAGTTATGGGACTGTTTTCCTGTAATAAATAAATGCAAAATCTCATTGTACTCACTTCTCTTGCCTAAGAATAACTTACTCAAGTGAAAGGAGTTCGTATTTAAAAAATACTCAGTAAAAGTAATAGGAAATCCTCAGGAAAAAAGCGTTACTCTAAAAATCTACTTTCTCTTACTACTTGCTCTTTGTCTACGCCACATAACTGGCTTACTATGTTTCTAAAAGACGTTGCCTCAGTTTATAGCTGGACAGACAGGACCAGACTTAGGTCAAATAGTATTTGCAAATACATTTTATTTTAGCAAAGTATTTGAAAGTTATAGTATGCCTCTCTGTGATTGACTGCTTAACTGACACTGTCTGAATTGTCTTAACGCAGTAAACACCCTCCATCCAAGCAGGTTTAAACAACTTGCTGTTGTCATGTGAAAACCTTTTACTTCCAATCTTGATTTTCATATTTTAACCTCTGTCATCCATGCTCCTTGGTCCAATGGAACCCTTTCAGAACTCACTGGGTAAACTCAAAAAGGCATGGGGGTCAAGCTGAAAACAAGACTATTTTCCTTGACATTTTGGAGATGCAAGGTTTTCACGGGACGGCAACGAAACGCTAAGAATTATTTGACCCAGGTCTGCTGTTTTCACAAGATAGTCCAGTATTCTCAGAAGATAGTGAGGTACGGCCAGACGGAGAGATACAGAGCGGATTTCAAATGTTTGGCAACTCATGAATTCTTCAGACTCGATCCATATTTTCGGCGAAGTCATGTTAAGTGTCCGTCATTTCCTAAATAAGATGCATTGAGTTGTAAGAGCAACACCTGGATGTAAAAATACAAGGTACATATAGCCTACACCTTCTTTCAAATTCCATTCATTATACCTGCATTTGCCCTACAGACGTTACATAATACATATTCTACATATTCTACATGTCAACCGCACATTGCTGATGAAATCCCTCAATTTATGGAGAAGCTTCTTCTGAAGACGAGTCACCCATTGTGGAATGTCTGCTGAAACAGGCCCTGTTGTGTTTTTTCTCTTTCATTTTTCTAATTATAACCTCACCTCCCATCCCGCTTCGATTTTTAACCCTTGAAAGTGCTCTTCGCTATTGATGTCTGGACTTCTCCATTGTCCTTGTTCTATAATTTTTTTACACTTTTTACAGTTTCTCGATCTGTCTATCTATGTATCTCTTGGCTGCCTGCTTGCCTGCCTCTCTACCTGCCTGTCTGTCTATCTACCTGTCTATTTATTTATTTATCTATCAGATTTATCTGGCTATCATCGGCACCATCTCAGTGTCATGTTGGTCCACTCCTTAGCAGCTTTAGGAAAATCTGCCCCCAACCTCCTGGAATCCATTTTGCCAGGGGCCAACATCCTTTGGAAAAACATCTGGGGGAAAATGAACCATAACCCAGTGATTTACACCAATTAGATAATCCCAATACGACAAATTCTGGGTCAAACGCCCGCCTGCCCTCCTACGCTGTCTGTCAGGCTCAGGTGAGTGGGATAGCCTGTTGGCAAGTAACGGGTTAGTGTCTCTCCCCCCTCGTCTCTTCCCTTCACCCCCCCTTCATCTCAGAGGGCTATATATTGGAGGTCGCGACTCGTCTACATCTCAGCATCACTTGCACTCACACACACTCGCACACACACACACACACACAAGTGTTTTGCGACGGACAGACGAAGAGCAGACAGGATGAGGTCCCTGCTGAAGCTGGCTGTGTTTCTGTTCTGTGTCCAGAGGGGAGAGGGCCACTGGCTGAGGTCACTGCTCGGTAAGTGCTGCCTGAGGGGGTCGTGACCTATGACCTTTTGGTTTTTTGCCTGCTTTGAGAGTGGCGTGTTGAATAGTGTGTCTAGACGTGGTCTTGTATTACTGTAAACTATCACTTTCTGCCTCTGAAAAGTTGTTAATTCTGAGTTACAGTGTAAATACCTGCATTAAATGTGTTTTTTATCTCTGATGTTCGGATGTTAAGAGTCAGGCTTGATAGTTCAGCTGAATGTAATTGCTCGCTGCTGTCAATGAAGAATTTGAGGGTTTGCTTTTGCTGCTGCCCCTCTGATCGTTTATGTTCTGTGAGTAATTTGGTGTGTCGGATGTATAGATAACTCTGTCGGTCTTTTCCAGATCAGAGACGAGAAGCAGCATCTCCAAGCGGCTCTCCAGATGAAGACAAGAGAAGTGGAGAGGCAGCTGAGGACGCCGACCGAACAGAAGGTTCTGGAGTCTGGCCATCGCCCGGCTCCGTCCCGGCACCGATCCGGTCTCGCCGCTCGACTCCGGACTCCCACTGCGGCCTGCGCTCCATCCTGCTGCAGGTTCGAGACCTGGGGCTGGGCTACGACTCGGACGAGACCGTCCTCTTCAAGTACTGCGGCGGGACGTGCCCCCGCGTCCGCTCCAACCACGACCTCACCCTCACCAACCTGCTCGTCAGCGGGGTGCTGCCCCACCCGGCGCCCGGGGAGCTGCGGCACAACGCGCCCTGCTGCAGGCCCACCCACCACGAGGACCTGGCCTTCCTCGACAACTCCCACCGCTGGCACAAGGTGGAGAAGCTGTCGGCCGCCGGCTGCAGCTGCGTGGGCTAGGGGGCTGACCGTAGAGAGGGGGGGGGGGGGTGGGGGGGTGGAGGTGTGGAGCTGTTGAGATGCTTTGGGAGGAAGAGGGGAAACTGTGGGACAAGTCTGCTAGCAGGTGCTCTTGTAATTTCTGTAAATGAAGAGTTTCATTCCAATTGAAAAAAACTGACACCGACGCTTACAAAACAATTTATTGCACAAAATTGTAATGAATTAGAACTTTCTTAAATGATAGTAGGTAATTTAAGTCTGTGGTTGCATGATGAACTTAAAGTAATGTTTTTTTTCCCAAAGTAGATATGTAGCATATCATCACTGTTGGGTGAAAACCCAATGGTGAGAATCTCATAACTCCAATTTTGTTGATTTCATGTTTTAACTTGATGATGACAGGGTGAGAAAATTCTTCAACCAATTGAATGAACTCTACACTGTATGGCCATTCTTAGTTCCAAAATAATTGACATTTTGGACATGAGGTTCTCACCTGACAGCAGTCATATATAGGATTTTGGACAATGTTAAGACTTTTTGTTTTTTTGTAAATACTGTTTAATGTCAAACCAATATCACCCTTTGCTGGATATCTGATTTTCTGGTAATGTGGTCTAGAAAGGGTAGAACTGAACAGAGACATGACACTGCAAGAAACTACTTGACTTTGTTTTGTAAATAAGATCAAAAGAAATGTGTATTTAATATTTAAAAATCTTCAGTGCAATTTTGGGATTGATAAGAGTGGATCATGTGTACGATGCTGCGTACGACACTCTGGTTCAAAACAGCGCAGCTGAGTAAAGTTCTTCACAGTTCAAACGAAACCCTCAACGGTCCAACGACAATCAAAAATGTATTTATGTACGATAAATTATTTATTTATTTGTTACCATTCCTTTGTCATTCTGATTAACTTATTTTATAATATGCCATGTTCAGTGTGTGTACTGTTCCTAATAAAGACAAACATGTACGTAACTAAACATTGTTGGTGACATAATAAATGACATAATATGGTCCAATTTAATAAGAAAACAGGTTTATTCAAAGTTATGTACAAAAATATTTGACTGTTTCTCAAAATAAGTGTACACACACACACACACACACACTCACACTTAAATCCAACAGTGTCCAGGCTAGCCTGTAGCCCAGCTAGCAAGAGGCCAGTTCATTTGGTTGTTCTTCGCTCACGGCCTTCACATACAGATGGAGAAACACTGGCAGGGAACACACTAAGTAACACATCACTAGTACATTCCCATCCAAATCATGTATTTTTTTTAGATCTGTAAATCGAATCCAAACATCTTTTCTCTCTTCCTGTCAGCCATGTCGACCTGTACATTCAGTGTTTGCTTCTCTCTGCCAAGAACTAAAATCTTTGTAATGCTAGCAGCCATAAAGACAGACTGGTAGCATGGCTAGTGAGTTAGCTGTGCCTGGATGCTCCCAGATGGCCTTCTGTGTATCTACTGCACATCGCTCAGTTCAAACCACAATGAGACTTCAGCCTTTTCCAGCATGGCTGTTTACAGTGGCTTCATTTTCATGCACTCCAGTTCTTATTCTTGTTAAACCTTTGATGACTTGCAAGTGAGTTTCCCCTTTTGCCATGAATAAACCAGTTAACAGAATATTCTCCTTTCCCTCTTTGACTAAGCAATAGCCGGTTATTTCCAATACAGAGGAAAGAAATGATGATCTCAGTATCTGTGCGATCTAATTGACACTCATGACAAATAACCTGACTGTACAGGCAATTGTACTTTTTCAATGAATCACAGATGTCAAGAATACCCGGCTGTAGGAGCTGCTGGAAATGTCAACAGCCCTAAAAAAAAAAAAAGTACCGTTGCCTGACAGGGAAAACTAAGTGTGGAAGTAAGATGTAAATAAGAGGTTTTTATGCCACAGTTAACCCGTTTAATATGGGAGTAAGCCAGGATTCTTAACTGAGTTTCTCATACTCAAAGAACCAGGGGCCGGATTCACAAATCCCTCTTAAGAAAAAAAAATCCTCTCGAAGTGCCATTTTTTTCTTAACTTTAGTCTATGCTAATGCTATTCTCAAAAACGGTTCTTATATATTTTCTTAACTTTCTTCTTATGTTTCTTCCTAAGAAAAAACTTATGAATAAATGGTATTCTTGAAATGAAAGTTCTCAAATTTGTTCTTGATTTTTTTTCTTAACTTTAAGACTTCTTCACCTGTCTTAAAACTCCTACAGTGAAAAGGTAAGCCTCTAATATCATATATGTAAACACATTTTAGACAAGTAGGTTATAGTTTTCATAGGTTCCCCACACCTAACATTAAGATGAACATTTATTGTAAAGCTTTATTTGGTGTAGGGCCAGGTAGGCCTCTGTCTCATGTCTGTTGAAAATAAGCTGCAAATTTTACAGTTACCAACAGCAACCAATGTTTAAATCTTTTCATATACTTCATCAGATGTAGTTGCCCTAAATAGGTTTTTACCCAATTGTTTTGTAGATGGAAGCACTTTGGGTTGCCTCCTAGCCTTGTCTCCTAGCCTCCTAGCCTTGTCTCCTAGCCTCAATGGCAGTAAGCCTAAAGTTTATTAACCATAATTAATTCAGGCCCTATTTTGAGAAGTTCTGAAGTAGGAAAATTAAAGATATTCATAAGAAATGAAACTGTTACTAAGAAAATATTGAGGAATTGCACTTAAGAGCCTTCTTAAGAACTTCCTAAATTTTCCTCTTATGTCATTTCTTAAGATCTATCTTAAGAACACATTGGTGAATCCAGCCCCTGGACTCTAATCCAGTTAGGATGTTTACATGTTTCGACCCAAAACCAGGTTACTGCAGTTATCAGGTTAACAGAATCCTCTCTGTATGTAAATGCAGCCACTGACTATTTTCACTCTCCCTATGTAGCCGTCGCCTCCTCCTCCTCCGTTTCCTCTGGCTCCGCCCCCCACACCTGGACACGCCCCTCCATGGCTGTCAGGAGGCGGGTCTCTGTGGGATGGAAGGACAGCGATTGGACGACAGCTTTCCCCACCGGCAGCTTCAACGACAAAGACCCCTGGAGGTAAGAACAGTAAGGAATGTTAAATGTTACTTTGCTCTTTTTTTTTAAAATTCATCTTCTGTCATTGTTTGTATCAAAAAGTTACAAATGTATTTGGTGGGCAGATTGCCCTTGGCCCAACAATCAGTTAATTTGGTTATTTTGGTGATAATCTGGATCTGGGATTTCCACCATTAGACAATTATTGTTTTTTTAGCCATAACTGTCATGCTGCGTTCATGTGCTGGTGGAAAGTTTGACATGCGGGACGTCCAAGTCTGCTGCTAACTAGGGCTGCAACTAATGATTATTTTCATTGTTGATTAATCTGACGATTATTTTCTTGATTAATCGATTAGTTGTTTGGTCTATAAAATATCAGAAAATGGTGAAAAATGTGGATCAGTGTTTCCCAAAGCCCAAGATGACGTCCTCAAATGTCTTGTTTTGTCCACAACCCAAAGATATTCAGTTTACTGTCATAGAGGAGTAAAGAAACCAGAAAATATTCACATTTAAGAAGCTGGAATCAGAGAATTTTGACTTATTTTTCTTATAAGATTACTCAAACCGATTAATCGATTATCAAAATAGTTGGCGATTAATTTAATAGTTGACAACTAATCAATTAATCGATTAATCGTTGCAGCTCTACTGCTAACCAGCATCAGAAGAGAAAAGATTAAAAAAAAACACATGAACTGTTACAGAGGCTGCAGCTTTTCAAGTTGGAGAATTGTTCAGCGTTGGTGGAAGTTCGCTTTCTACCAAGTGCCTTCCAGTTCTCTCTTGCTTTTGTCTGTATTTATATCCACTGTTGTTCTGTAAGACTCTTTGTGATGAACCCGTTGTGTTAAAGACACTTGTAACTCGACATTTACCTCCACCAGGTCCCAGCAGTAGACGTGTCCGTCCTCTGAGCAGCTCAGGACGTGGGTGTCTTTACTGGAGAGGCAGCAGTCCAGCTTATAGCCCTTCATCTTGTGTCCTGTGTACCTGAGTAAAAAAACAAAAAAACACAAAACAATGAAATCCTACCATCAACATTACCATCACAACAACATGAATCAGAACTACTTTAATCGTCGAGGTCACTAAATGTTCGGGTGACTCCGCTGCACAGGCTGTGTCAGAGACTTGTGTAGGAGGAGAGAAGTTCTATCAAAGTTTCTGCAAATTCACCAGTAGAGGTCAGAGATGACTCCAGACCCCTTAAAGATGACTCATACAGTAAAACCATAATGTGCTTTACTTTAATGCTGTCCACCATTTTGTAATTTTTCAAAAGTTGGATATCACATGTTGGAACAAAACGATTCATATCTGCTAATATATAAGAACAAAAAGTTTTAGATTTTTTTTACTGTTAAGATCCATAGGCTACTTCAAACAGGACTAATGTTTTGGTATAACAGGTAAATGTGTAAATGTGACTCTGAGGAAGGCACCTGCTATGTCGAAATGTCAGTTGTTGTCAGTTGTCTATTTATTAACATTTATAAACATTCAACCTTTGTAAATTTGTAAATGTGTAAATTTAATTTAACTGGTGCCTTTTATTTTTAAGTTGTACTTGCACAAGTCTTTCGTAACATTATGCTGCTATTACTGCTTTTACTACTGCTTTTATTTATTTGTTTTATTTTAACTACACCGAGAGAAGCCAGGCCAAATTTCATTGTACCTGAGTATAATGACAATAAAGATCATTCTATTCTATTCTATTGTTTTATTCTTGTCCTTTCACAATAAAATATTAGTGCTGTAACTGTTAAGCGCTCTGGGCTCTGTCTGTGGGTTTGTCCTTTTGGAAGAACTAATTAGAGCTCCTGTGTTTGGTTAAGCGGCCGGTTTGGAGCGAGGTAGGACAGACTTCTCTCTCTTTTAGAACTTTTAATTTGGATTTTTAAAATGAAATCCACCTCCTGAATCGGCCCAACCCTGCTGGGGAAACGCCCGCCGCCTGTCTGAACGCTACTCACTCTCCCAGCATTTCCCCGGTGCTTTTGTCCAGCAGTCTGACTGTGGAGTCCAGAGTGGAGGTCAGGGTGCACTGTCCGTCCTGACTGAAGCACACACACGTGATGGGGCCTGGAACACACACACACACACACACACTCACACTGTTAGAAGGTTCTATTTCCCGAGAAAACACCCCTACCCCCTCCACCTACTCACATTTTCAACTGCTCAACAAAAAACCCCCAAAAAAAACAACAACTGCTCGACGATGGAGGACAGTGGTACGAGTAAACAACCGGCATCACAACACATTTCATTCTCAAGCAATGAAAAAAAAGCAGTATTATTATTTCAGCATTCATCATGGTGATACAGTGACTTCTTCACTAGACATTTCTACTCTAACCAGCTAGCTTACTCCTCTCTACTGTGAAAATGTGACTTTATTATTTGTGTCATTTGTGTTTAAAAAAGTACAAACACAGTTACTGACTGTTGATGAAGTCCACATGCAGCTGTCCCATTCTCAGGTCGTAGCGCCTCAGTCTGCCATCCACCGACCTGAACAGAAGATGCTGAGTGTTTACAGAATATTGTGTCTGAGTAACATTGGTTGTGGGCATCGTTGGTCAGTTCATTCTACTGTTTCACTCAGTCTAAGTCACTCTGGATAAGAGCGTCACCTGTTATTGTAATGTAGGGAATATTCACAACAAGCTTGCACCAATTTAATCCTTCTCTAGGACACAGAAAGATGCCGATATGCAACAAAAGTGCATGTGTGATATTTCAAAATGATAAAATTGGAGTCACTTGAAGACTTTCTCAATGTGCTATTAGCAACTTTGTTTCAGTAACCTGCAGAAAAAGAATCCATCAAAATCAACTCTAATAAGAATTGTATTGGCTTTCGTTGCACATAGTATTTCCGCTTCTCTGACCCGGTCAGCAGCTCGTGTTGCACCACCTTCAGGCTGCTGACGCCGTCCCGGGCCTCGTCCAGAACCTGGATGGGCTCAAACCTGCGGGACCTGGTGTCCCAGCACCGCACCGTCCCGTCTATGGACCCTGCATGGTGAGAAAACACACACACACACACACACACACACACAGAAAACACACACAACACAAACAGATAAACACACTAATTTTATTGAGGAAGTACTGAATCACAATTAGAATCAGTTTAATGATCAGACAGATTTATGTGGAGGAAACAGCCTTGATGAGTTTATGTACGTTACACAAATGCAGCATAGGACACAATGTATATCAGATATATTCAACAGTGTATTGTGTATTGTATGTGTATGTGAGAGACTCACCAGACAAAATGACAGTTGCCTCCTCATTGAATTGGACACAGTTGACTTTCTGTAAACAGAAGATTGAAGTCAGAGGAGGAAACTTGAGCTTGTTCCTTTTCCCTCACATCATCCTCACTCCTTTCTTCTCACAACAGCTGACACACAACGCTTGGATAATGTAATGCAATGCAGTGCTGTTCCTCTCAGAGTTTGTAGTTTATTTCCTTACATGTATAAAATCAAACATTTTTGATTTTATGAAAGAGGAAAAACAAGGCAACAGTAAACGTGTCGCCCTCCATGAATGATGCAGTCTTGCTCTGGGACAATCAGCAACAAATCAGTCCCATTTTTGTCTTCTAACTGTATGGTGTGTTCACATGCCGGCGGGAAAGTCCGACATCCGGGACTAAAGTCGGCTGCTAAACAGCGTTGTATTCATGTGCTATTTTATTGGAAAATCAAACCTGGAAGTCAAATGATGAACAAACACGTCCTGAAAAGGATAATGTGGATTTGGCTGCTTCTTACTTTAAAAAAGCACTTTCTACCTACAAAACTACCAGTTTCTTCGCGAGAACAATGATCAATCTACTTGGTCAGGTATGTGACCAAGTAGATTTTAAGCGCCTAAGTATATTATTCAGATTTTTACACCATGTTGAGAAGATTTATATCATAACCTGGAAACTTGACCAGCACAAATTTCCAACTTCATCATCTGATTTTGACTGGTGTTCATGTGAAATTTATGAAATGTGAAGTATGAAAATTTGTTCTTCTGATATATCCATTGGTACGTGAATGTGGGTTAGTGTCACCTTTGGGACAATGAGTGTAATCAGAGTGTAATGCATTAGTGAGATGCATCATTTTGCCAAGTTTCATCAAAGTCTGATTAGTGTTGTCTGAACAAATGAACGGAGGCCACAGTCGCAAAAATGCGAAACTGCGCTGGTGAGAGAAAAACAAACCTGAACGGCTTTAAAAATGTCCACTAAAAAATAAATCAACAGAGAGTCATTAGCAGCAGAACTGACCCCGGCGTGACCCCTGAGTTTCCGTGTGACCTGTCCCGAGGCGACGTCCCACAGGATCACCGTCTTGTCGGAGCTACAGGAGCAAAGCTGGCTGTTGTCATAGGAACTGTGGAAGCAGCCAATGAGAACACAAGCACCGTTATAATTCATGCATGTGGGCAAAAAGTTATTATATTTGTACTTATTTATATTGGGTTTTTTTTACCTTAACGATGTGTGGATGTCAATATGTGTCTGTCTATCTACCTATCTAAACAGCATCAATCCTCCTAGTAATGCTGTCATGCAACTCCTGAACTGTGTGCAGAACTGTGGTCATTTCGAGGTCGTAGTTTTATAGTTTTATTTAACTAGCATTATCCTAACCTTATCCTGTGTCCATCTAATCCTGTCAGTGAGCTTCGACTTACAATCACTGTGGTTATTTTGAAACTGTAGTTTTGTAGTGTCTAGCATCCGTCTACCAAGCTGTGCCCCCTGTTCCTCTTTGCTGATACAGTTTGTCTGTGTTTTGCATAAGTTGTCATGATTTTCCAGAGTGTTCCCCTGGCCACATTAAACAATTTTGCAGTTTTTGTGACCGATGCTCCTGCAATTCAGGCTCAGGCTATCTGGCCTCTTCTGGACTCTGACAGTTGTCTTGTGCAGCTTTTAAAATGTAGCCAAAAAAGTGGTGATTGTTAGATCTGTTTTAAAGCTGACACATGCTGAATTCAACTTAGTACAATTTGCCTCTGTAGTTACTTTGAAATTAAAGCCCTTATTCATGTGGTGTTTTCATTGTTTTGTACATCTCCGGTATCTATCTATCCATCTATCTATCTATCTATCTATCTATCTATCTGACATTTCAACACCCACATTCTTCCTGTTTTTTCATGTTATTGAGATTATTGTTTGGCTTGAGTAGTCTAAGAGCAAAATGAAACCAGAATGCATGGTTTGGGTCTCAGTAACTACACAACAAGAAACAAATTTAGACAGAAAGGCACATTTAAAATGTTTGGTAAAATCATCTGCAGTTGACAAAACACTGGTGCTGGTCTGTTATCCTTTAAGACTCACTTGCTCTTCTTCAGCAATGCACTGCTTCACATACATCATGCCATTTTAAAACTATAGGCTTCTTAGTGTAGAGGAGGCAGTAAAAAAGTCTGTCACCCGTCGGCATCCAGGACCTCGTACCCGTGGCCGCTGTAGGTCTTCAGCAGAGTGCCTCGGCTCACACTCCACAGCTTCAGGGATTTGTCGCTGCCGCAGGACAGCACGTAGTTCCCATCAGCTGACGGAGGAGGGAGAGGGGAGAGAGGAGAGGGGAGAGGAGGGAGATGTGACATATCTACCAGGACAGAAAGCCATTTGGTGGATGCTTTTATCCACAGCGCCTGACTGTGCACTGTGTGTGAACGCACACATTTTAGCGTGGGTTGTGCCAGTGCATCGGCAAATTAACAGGGTACAGATTAGGATACCACATGTACAACAGCTATGTAGATAGCAGAGGTGGGGACTCGATTCACATGACTTGGACTCGAGTCCCAGTTTTAATCGCTTGAGACTTCACTTGATGCATGAAGAGAAGACTTCAGACCTGACTTGACTTGGGTTCTGGTGACTTGGGACTCGACTCTTGACTTGTGCTTTGATGACTTGAAAAGGTTTCTAAAGTCTTGACTTGAGATCTTGTGTTTGTGTAAATGACTCGGATTGAAAGTGATGAGATTTGTTCCAGCAGACGACTGAATTTAAATTCTGTTTTCTGAATTTGTATGGAATGATTGAATTTATTTAAGTTGAAACTGATTATAGAAATCAAACTCATGATGCTCTTACCAAGTTTTTATCCTATTAAAACCAGATTGCATTGAAATGTTTTTTCTAAGATATTAAATTGATACTTGACTGGATTTGTTCTGCCTTAACTTGGTGTTCTACATTTAGACTTGAGACTTGACATTAATAACATTGACTTGACTTCGTAATCTACATTTAGACTTGGGACTTGACACTTGTGCCTCAAGACTCGAGCACAGATGACTTGGTCACACCTCTGGTAGTTAGTGCTATGCTCTACCCATTGGTTATACAGGTGCACAAACTACAAATATGTAATATATTTTTGGGTGAGCGCCTGGCTTGGATGTTGGAGGACAGTGGGGTGGGTGGGTGAGAGCTGGTATGTCACCGATATGAAGACTATAGTCAGATGTTATGAAGCATATTTGGGTGTCTGGGATTTCTGATGACACCCGCTACATGAAATCTACCCACAACCTACCTCCAGTCCAGACACCCGTAATGTTTAGTCTCTTACCGTTGAAGCGGACGGCCCTGACAGCCCCCTGCTGACAGTCTACAGTCCTGAGCAGGTGCTGGGGCAGCTGGGGAGCCTGGGGTTTAGGCAGGGGGAACGACATCACTTCATCTGTGTGCCATGGGGATAAGCACAACACCAGCATGTCAGCAGTACTGCAGCAAGTCTTCACTTCATTATAGCTGACTGTCAGTGTTTGTTTTATTTCTTTACTTTGCAGCACTTTGTACACTTGCAAGCTTGAAAACTGCTAGACAAACAAAGCTATTACTAGAAATAACTGATCAGATGTGCACTATCTGCATGATTTAGCTTATGGACTAATACATTTCTTATCTAGTTATTATCTTGAAACGTAACAAATGAACTGAGACAAAAGTAGAGTGTTTTACTGACTAGTATTTAGCTCTGTAGATAGTAATTTCCACCCCCTAGTAGCAATTTCCTGCCATTTACTTACTTGAAATGTTCTTCCAAAGAGTTAAATTTCACGGCTGTGCCATGATAACTTTCCAAATCGATATTATAGTATGAATGTAACAAGGCTTCATGCACAGTTTCTACAATCTTCTATTCATTTCATCTCTCTGTCGCCCCAGTCTCACGCATTTCCGTTAGTACACGCGATGCATACTGGGATCAAATCTTCACATCAAAATAAAAGTTCAAAAGCGTTCTCCCTGTTTCTTCTTGGCGTGTGTAAATCAGGTTCAGCTTTTATTTTGAAACCGGCCGGAACTGTCAACTTTTCAGTCCATTCACGAAGTAGCCGATCAGCTGTCTGACTACCACTGGGTTTATATTTTTTTATTAATAATCACAACAATAGGACATTTCGACATAACATGTCTTCTAACAACATGGCAGACCCGAGAAGACAAAATAAGATTTTGCGGTATGTTATACAGAAAATAGCTTTCCTTGATGGAGTTGGCTAGCTAGCTGTCGACGAATCTAGCTAGCGTGGCTAACGGCAGCTAACCTTTAGCTCAGTCAGCGGAGGCTAAAGCGATTAGCACTTAGCTATAGGATTTAAATGCCATTGAACAGTCGTCCTAAGACGGTTATTACCTAATATTAAGTTGGCTGTCAACATTTTGACTGTTTTGCGATTCAAAATTGCCATAAAAACGGGCAGCTCGCCCTTTAACAGCTGGATAGTATTGTTTTAAAACTATAGGGACGACTATCTGTCATTTCGTCATGGTGTTTCATAGCTGCTTACCCAGGCCAGTCTCATTAATGACAGTCTGGTACTTTAGTAACTCACATTACTATTATGCTTCCATTCAGCTGGTTATTAATGTTTTCTACATTCTTGGTGTGATCAGAATGAGAAACACTTTATTTGCCACGCACAATAAAAATATAGTGATCTGTCTTTCTGACATTAGTGCAAAAAGAAGTGACAACTATAGTCAATTTGTCAACTCAAGTGACATGTACATACTGATAAACATATACTAGTGACAGGACCTCACATTAAGTAGAAAGGGACAATGCAAGACATAGTACAATACACAGTAGCCTGTACATATCACTCTACAGGTAAACATTCAGTATCTGTTATATTGTTGTATGTTTGGTCAATATCTGTGTGTTGTTGCAGGTATAAGCCCCCCAGCACAGAGACCAACCCCACCCTGGAAGACCCCACCCCCGACTACATGAACCTGCTCGGCATGATCTTCAGCATGTGTGGACTGATGCTCAAGGTGACCTACACACACACACACACACACACACACACACAGACAGTCCCATCCTCTGGTGTGTGTGTGTGTGTGTGTGACCACGGCCACACTGAAACTCTGCCAGACTCTCTCCCCTCCCCCATCTTCTGCCTGGGTGTGTGTGTGTGTGTGTGTGTGTGTGTGTGTGTGTGTGTGTGTGTGTGTGTGTGTGTGTGTTTGTGACCACACTAAAGGGGTGTTGCCCCAAAAGGGAGGATATTTGTCCATCCCGCTCATTCCATTTAGAAGATTAAAGGTAAACTCACCTTTTAGATGGTGGGCTGAAGGGCAGCGGCTGCCTTTCAGCACAGAGGACACAAACACAGAGGGGGATGGGGGGGTGGGGGTGGGGGGGCTGTTTGGCTGCTAGGTCTCTCAGTGGATTATTTCACTAACTGATTGTTTGGTTTTTAGTCAGCACAGCATTCTTTTTGGATTAGTTGGTTTTAAATGTGTCTTCAAAACATTTCAAAAACCAGTGTGCCAAAAATAGTGTAAAACAAAAAAAAAACCTTCAAAAGACGGTGCTCTTTGGTTTGGAGTATGTAACTGAATGACACAAAAGTCCAAGGCACTCTTCTTTGAACATTAAAAAGCCTTTATGGGCTCATCGAGACATTTAAAAACACAACACTTGAACGCGTTTCAGCATTGGCCTTCATCAGGAAGCTTCAAACAATTCATGTTCAAACAGCTAGTTACTTTTAAATGTGTCTTCAAAACATATTGCTCGTTTCCAGTAAAAACTCTCAGCACAGGCCAATATTCACAAATATTATGTAGATCTCAATAGGCAGAGCATGGCGCTAACACCGCCAGCTTTAGGGTTTCCATCCCCACAGCAGCCGCTCATGCTACAAATGCACTCATAGTACTGTATGTTGTTACAGGGAGTGTACAAAAATAACAGAAACCCATAACAATATATGAATATCAAGTACCTTGTCATCCAAGCCCTGAACTGTGTGTAGTGGGATATTGGACCATTCTTCAAGAAGGAAAGGTTCCGATTCTTTGAAGGATGAAGGAGCTAGAAATCTACTTTGCATGCTGACCTCCACAACGTCTCATAAGTATAGATCTGGTGATTGGATGAGGCCATGAAATGTGTTTGACTTCATCCTGGTGTGAAGCCACCACACCTGCTTCTGCTGTATGGGGCTATTATCATCTTAAAATATGGGAACTTCAGGTCCTGTAAAATGTCATGAAGTCTTCTTTGCTAACCTTAAACTAGCTTAAAGTCAAAACACCAAATAGAGGAGCAGTGTGGGGCCTTGTTCACTCAGCCTGTGTGTTGTGTTTGTGTTCCAGTTGAAGTGGTGTGCGTGGATAGCAGTCTACTGCTCCTTCATCAGCTTTGCTAACTCCAGAAGCTCAGAGGACACCAAACAGATGATGAGCAGCTTCATGTGAGTATGAAATGATATGTGTGTGTACAGTACATATATGTGTGTGTGTGCCTGCAGTGCATCATTCCCACACTAATTTGTGTGTGTAAAAAATGAGAAAAGGGGGGGATGTGACTGCCCAGATCTGCTATGATCAAAAAATAAAGCAATAAGTGCTCTTATAATGACTTATTATAAACATATTCAAGCTACACAAGGCAACTTCACATGTTGGCAGCTTCAAATGGCAGCAAGTAACTAAACTTTTAACGTTAGTGAGTCCAGCTTTCTCTGGACGGAGCGCTGCTCACTACTGTTTAGGAGGCAGTTTGGATTTTGCTCTTAAGATTTAATTTGTCACTTCCTATGGGCAGAGAAGTGTCCATACCCAACCCCAGAATTTAATGTGGGCAAACGGAGAATCTACAGCCAGCGGATGGGACGCTCTTCTCTGTTGCTGCCCCACTTTGTGTTTTAGGCTGATAAGAGGGGTGTATTTTTACATTAAAATCTTGCCTAGTGCAGCTTTAAAACCTACTTGCTTCTACCTGCCACTGGGACTCTAGACAGGCTTTAACTTTAATGTCCAAAAAGCTTTTAACTGTGACCTCCAGGGATGGCACATTTCCATTTGCTTATAAAAGTGTAGTACAGTAGGGCAGCTGTCCAGGGAAGCTGGGTTGGGCCCCTCAGACAGATTTGCAGTGAGGAAATGCGTTCCGGTCCATTGGCTAGATGAGGCCATACTGAAGACGAGCCTGATGCACTCATAGTTTAGTAACGCAAAATGTTTGGCTCAGCAAGTAATGTCAGAGGATGAACTTAATGTGCCAGCCTCGGCTACGTAGACGCTGGTTCAAGGCCAGTTTTAGGTCATTTCTCAATAGCCGGGATATGATGTAACTATCCCTTGTGTTATTAAACAAAGGTGAGTGCGTTCATAGACACCTGGAGGGGATGTAAGAAGAAAGGAGGGGTGAGTGAGAGCAGGTATGTCATTAGAGGTTATCAAGTGTTAACCTCCCACCACAGATGTTGGGTTGAATTGGCCCCACAACACCCTCAGCACTACATTCTGGTGGCTGGTACCTGCCCTTTATACCGGCTGTCAGCCCTGACCAGACATACTCTCACCTACATTAGAAACGATTAGTCAATTAATCAATTAGTCGATCGCCAGAAAATGAATCCATTATAATTTTGATAATCGATTAATAGTTTTAGTCATTTACCAATTAAAAATACCAAACATTTGCTAGTTACAGCTTCACAAATGCTAAGATTTGCTGCGTTTCATATCATTATACAATAATACTTTGGGGATTTTTTGGCTGCTCAGACTAAGTAAAAAACAAAATTAAGACATCACTTTGGGCTCTGGTAAATTGTCATGGGTATTTCAAATTTTTGACATTTTATAGACTAAATAATAAATTGATTAATTGAAAAAAATAAGTGATCGATTAATTGATAATGAAAACTGTTGATAGTTGCAGTCCTACTAGACAGGGACAGTGCTACTGACAGTGCAGATACACTTACAGGCCGGTCACACCGCTGCCATTTTCTTCACCTTCTGTTCATTTCAGCGGAACAGTGTGCAACTTCAGTTCACTTTGCTCACCTGGTGCAGAGCTCACATTTGGTTCAGCTTCGACCCGAGTGTCAGAGCTGACCTGAGAGTCTCACCAATGCTCAACCAGCATGAAAGGACTGGTGGGATAGACCCGACCCCCTTCTGCCAACATCGAGGAAGCACTCATTGGTGTCAAGTCATCACAGTATTTTATATTAACATGATAGCCAAAGCATCTTTTGGTTGTGAATCAAGTCAAGTTCAACATGGCCAGCTAGCAATTCAAAGCAAGTCAATGCTGTTCTACTGGCCAGTCTGGCCAAAAGTCTGCCACTAGCACTAAATCAAATGTGTGGTTTTGCCACAGCGTGCCAATAAATTTCGCCAATCCGAGCACTTCCTGGTGTAACCGAGCCTATAGGGTTACAAATGAAATAAAATGAATAAATATTTTTTCTTTCTCTCATTCTTTTCTCTCCACTAAGCTTTAGTGTGGCCTTTCTCATTTCCATCAACATTTTTGAATCACCGTTTTGCTGGTAAACTTGACATTCAAAGTGATATTTCACTTCGGTAGAATTTCTTATTTTTTCGCATTTACCTGAATCTCCACAGGAGTTCCTGAATGTTTAACCATCAACACTGGCTGCTCCAGGGAACCATTGTCACCCAACACTCATTTAATTTCATTTTCAAAGCCAAGTCTGAAAACCATACTTGTAACACATCTACAAAGAAAGAAAATGTAGATCCTGATGATATTATTTGATGCTGTAAAAAAATAACAAATGGAACCTTTTGGAGGACCAACAATACTTTTTAATGGGCCTGAATTCTTCTTTTGTCTCCCATTCTCCCCTCTGTCTGCAGGCTGTCCATCTCAGCAGTTGTGATGTCCTACCTCCAGAACCCACAGCCGATGTCGCCGCCATGGTAACCAAGGACCAATCACAGCAGAGCGTGGAAGTATATATTGTTGGTGCTGGAGCGGGAGACGAGGCAGCTGATTGGCCCACTGGCCATCGGGGAGGGAAAAAAAAACAAAAGACGGAAAGGAAGATAATGTGAAAGAAGAGAGGTGGTCAGTAACAAGGACACTAGACCAAAATGGAGAGATCAGATGGATCCTTGCACTCCGTTCTCATTTTTTTTTCTCTATTCAATCTTTTCTAAGTCCTTTGTTTCTTGATGAAAACGTTGAAATATTACTGTTTGGTTGACCTGCTGCAGGTTGTCGGAAATAAAGTCGTACGGTTTTAAAAGTAACTGCTGTGCTTGTGTTTGTCTTTGGAAGAAGATGCTAATGCACTGAACACATAAACCCCACCTCACCCACAGATGAACAGTCTATAGGAAGGATTATATGTCTATTTAACATTAAGATATGAAAAAACTTACAGTACAGAATTATTTTGTTTTCTTGTACGGAATCATTCTGTATGGGAGTTGTGCGTGTGCACTTTCATGTCTCATTGATCCGGGGATTTTTCCTAGTCTTCTCTCTATTCAGGAGCTGCTATCAACAGCCTGCTAATCAACCACCCACCCACCCACACACACACACACACACACACACACACACACACACACACACACACACACACTTTGCTTTAATCTTCAAAGCCTTAAATCTATCCCTTTCAAACCTCTATCTAGTAAGGCCTCTAAAGCACTGCTCTTTCTGCTCTACAACACAAGCAGACACACACTGCCTTCATCGCTTCTGTTTGTGTGTGTGTGTGTGTGTGTGTGTGTGTGTGTGTGTGCTGACAACAGACAGGGAGTAGGGGAGTCAGCTGGATCTGAAACTGATTTAGTGGCCTTATAACTCATGTCTGCCGAGGCCTGGCTCTGCTCCGGCCGCGCCGACTGGGCATTTCAGCCGCCAGCAGCCACCGTCTCAGCAAACTCTGCTGCTTTTTCCCTGATTTGGTCCCGACTTACAGAAGCATCCCAAAACGCCAACTGGGTCTTTTCCATTTATTGAGGAAGAAGGCTTAAACAACTCCTTTTACCCTATTGTTGTGGTTTTTTAAAAAACGTGTCTGCCCCCAGTCAGAATGATGCATTTGTTGTTGATTGTTATCAGAGGAGAGGATATTGAATTTGTCTGTGTCAGCAGTTATCGTCAGCATTGATCGGTGGGCTGCGTAATTTGGATATTAAAAACTGTCACAGTTTGCTGGATGTAGATCTCGAAGTTCAG